>NC_085137.1:220227895-220492500 GCF_035046485.1 Aedes albopictus | reverse complement strand
AGGAAAAAAAGTTGCCTATCCCAAACATTTTGGCCACCCCCTGTAGATTGAAGGTTTAAAAATTCGTCGCTGATATATCGTCATCATTAAAAATTTTAAATATTCGTATGGAAAATGTGTTCAGTGAGTTCTGGATCTTAAATTACAGTCAATTTGTTTTCATTTTGAACGAGAAAACTGCATTAGAAGCTTCAATGCTTTCAATGATATCAATGACGACTTGTTCAAACTTAAGTAATCATATTCCCCCCATATAAAAAAGCAAATGGCAACCTACCATTCTCAATCCAAGGACTTAGCGGTTATCAGGCGCAAATGTTAATCACGCAGTATCGAAACAGTTGAAATGAAAGGAAATCTAAATTATTTAAAAAAGCGACAAGGGACGTGGGCCCAACCTTCGAAGGTCATTGTAATTCACACAAAAGCAACCAGTAAGCTTACACGATATAGTAATGCCACAAATTTCCCAAATGAAGGAGAACATGCCTCTGGAGCCAACCTACTGATACACGATTTATTTGCGTTGCGTTGCGTTGCGTGGTAACGAAGTAATTCGTAGATTGCAAACTGAAAGTTGTCATGTTAAAACATTATTACTCCTATTCTAATTGCTTATGGAATGCTGTTTGGGAAGGAACAACTTTCCAATCAGAGTTTGAAGTAAAAAAGACAAGAAACTTCCATTGCCGGACACGCCCATCTTCTCTGTTACGAGGAAAAGAAAGGATGTGATGATATAACACCTACTTTATGAAAGGACAGCGACTCACCGGTGCCCTCATAGGTGTCAAGGAGTTGGATATTTGGAATGGGTTGATTGGGGATTCACTATAAGCGAGTGATGCGGCAAGATTCAGATTGTGTAGTGTATTTGAGATTGAGTAGATCATGTAGATGTGTTGCTGTGCATGTAAGTGTTTTTAGTGTATTTAAACATCAATGTTGGGAGTAACATACACAGATCGAAAATAGAGTGTAAAATTCTATGACATATGATGCACATAATTGGAGCGTGGGATATCACAGAAGTTTACATGTCATATCTTCTAAAAGTCACGAAATATGATGTAAACTTCCATTATATGTCATGCAATTCAGCATGACTCTGAGTGTTTACAAGACATATAACACAAATTTACATGATATATCATGTAAACCATCATAACACTAAATTTACATGACTAAAATGAAGTTTAAATGACGTGTAAATCTCATTATTTTCATCTGTGTAGCTAAGAGATTTTGTCACTCCATGGGCCTTCTTGTTTCAGGGATGGGGCACAGGCATTTTCACTGTGTCCTGGCTAACAAGCCTAGGCTTAAGCGCCATTGATCGCTCTCTGAAACGAAAAGAATCACAATTTTGCCTACCTCAATTATCCTGCCTGTTGCGTAATCTTTGTTACGAAGATAGGAAGGGATAGTAGGGAAGGAACAATATCTATTTAACGAGATGCCAGCGACTCACCGACGCTCTCGTAAATAGAAAGGAGTTAGGATTTTAATTAGGGAATGGTCTAGTATTCAGTACAATTGAGTAATGCGAATTGTTGGGGTTGGCTTTGCTAAGACCGATCATTTTCGTTCCAGAAATGTATGAAAAATAGATAAATCAGAAAGATCTCACCAGGTAAATGTATTGCTCCGGCTGGTCCATTATTCCTAACAGGAGCCATTGATAGCTGCCATCTTTCTGCAGCGCAGTGGTTGCAGCGGCTTGCAAACAATTCAGAACGGTCGGTGGTCAGTCCGGCCGGAAGAGTAGGAGCCACTCACAGACAATCTTCAGTCTTCTTCTCTCTCGATTTTCTTCACGAGATTTTCCTCCGCCGACGTGCGGTGGATCTTCACAACACGTTTACAAAGCGTTTTCATCCAATTGAATCGTCCTTCTCCGGGTCTACCGAAGTCTTGTCCAACCGTCCGCACCGTATGTGAATCCACCCGATCGCCGATTTGGACACTCTTTCTGTCCGTAGAGCAAATGCCCGAATGTTTCGCACGTCTTTTAGTTTCACCAATTCACTACGAAGCGACTGCCTTCCGTTCACTGACCTCACTCACTTTTTTTATATAGTTTTGGGCTATCACAAATTTCATTTTTAGAATGATAGGAAAACTGGAATCGTAGCTGAAAAAAAAGACAGCGCAAAAATTCGAAGCGTCCACGCGCGCGCATCGACAACTGCGATCCCTGTGAACATTTACGAATAGTCCATTTTACGAGCCGATTTTATGAATGAATTTTGACAGGAGGTAGCGTCCAATAACCCGTGAAAACCAATATCATCATCAACATTGTTGTTACTTCGTAAAATGGCTCATTAGACCTACTGATACTCGGAAAAACTTAAACAAAGGGATGATCTTGTCCACGATGACGTCACACGCTTACTGACAGCATGCTGTGAAACGGTAACTGCGGGCCGTGTTTACTAAAATCACTTCTCACATCTTGCATCCGGCGAGATCCGGTGAACATCCAGTGAACTTTCCCGAGCAGAGGAGAATATCAAATTAATAACTACGAAATCACATAACCTGTTTTTATATCTTGTTTTGTTATTATTTTATTATCAAGGCATAACTTTTCAATAACAAATTTTGTTGGACAATCTCATTTTGTTATAATCAAGCTATTGATACACATTCACTCAGGTACATTTCAATAACATACTTTGTTGAACTACAAGTTTTGTTATTATTGTACTATTGATCAACTTATCAACAATAGCACAAAAGTAACAAGTTTTGAAATCAAAGCAACAATTCGATAATAATTACCTGTTCTTTTGCTTTGTTCCATTTTTGTATACATTTAAGACGGAATTTTCTAATCGAATCTTCTGTAAATTCCTTAAATAATATTCGGAAAAACACTTCGAAGTTCTGGAGAAACCCTTCGATACTCTGGACAAATCTTCAAAAAAACTCCTGGCGCAATATGCTTAGAAATTCCAAAAGTAATTCTTCTGAGCAATTTTTAAAATTCTTGGCAAATTTTTTTTAAAAACTCCTGCAGAGTTTTTCGAAAAAAAAAACTCCTGGATAAATTATCAAAGAAATTTTCAGAGACATCTTAACATGAAATCCGGGACAAATAATCAGGGGAAATTCTGAGAAATTCTTGAAGGGATTCTGTTCATAATTCTGGGGGAATTTCTAGAGGAGTCTTTGAAAATCTGTAAATGATTTCGTAGAAGAACTTTCAGAGAAATTTCTGGAAGTTTTTTTTTTTAATTCTTTCAGAATGATTAGGGGTCTCCAGTTAGCCTAGTGGTTAAGACTATGGATCACCAATCTGGAGACGGCGGGTTCGATTCCCGTTCTGGTCGAGAAAATTTTCTCGACTCCATGGGCATAGTGTATCATTGTACTTGCCACACAATGTGTAAATTAATGCAATGGCAAAATAAAGCCCTTCAATTAATAACTGTGGAAGTGCTCTAAGAACACTATGTTGAAGAGAGGCAGGCCAAGTTTCAATGCGAACGTCGAAACATAAAGAAGAAGAAGAATGATTCATTCATTCTGATTCTGAATATGAATATATCATTTAAAGTATTGTTACTCATGTTATTGGTAAGTTTGTGAGACAAAGTGAATAATTTTATATAATAAGTATCATAATTTACTTGGTAATGATTTTGATACCATAACAAATTTTGCTTTCCGATTATTATCAATAACATATTGATATCTAAATTTGTTATTCATATATTTTCCAAATTCACCGTTATTAAGTTGTTATTGAAACTAACAAAACAAGTTATTTAAATGGTTTTTCAAGAACATTTTTTTGTTATGATATTTGTTATTTTGCCGCTTATGACAGCCAAGTTTATAACATAATATGTTATATTAATAACTTAAAAATCATCGATTCTATTATTCAATTATTTTACCCAAATAACACAGCTCCTTATGCTGTTGTTATTCCCTTCTGCTCGGGTTCGGTCGCTGGATGTTTATGAATATCAAGGAGAATACATTTTACTAAGGTGGCGCAGATAAACATTGCAAACCACTGGTTGTCTCTTCCACTCTTCTGGTGTTCTTATGCAACTAAAATAGTGACGTCACTATTTCAGTTCCATAAGAACACCAGAAGAATGGAAGAGACAACCAGTGGTTTGCAATGTTTATCTGCGCCACCTTAGTAAAATGTATTCTCCTTGTATGAATATGTCATTTTTTGTAAACAGTGCCCGCAGTAACAGAAGAAAAGAAGCAATCCAGAGGAAAAAGAAGACCGTGGATAAGTCCATAGGGGAATGGAGATGGAGTGGTCAATTGTAATTTATCCTCATCAATATTAATTTTGCAATATTTAATATTTTTTACAATCTACTGCTCTTCTATCCAAAAAGCAACTACATACGTGAGCGAGAGACGTGGTCATAAACAGTCAACACATGTTTAGTTTACTGATTCATCCATCAGACCTCAGCAACACTGCTGCCATTTAATGGTCAACTTTTGTCGAATTACTGGGATAAACGTTTTACATCGTCTTGTTCTATGGAATTTAGCAATTATACTTTTATTTTAGTTTTGATTTGTTATTTAACACAATTTCAGAAGAAACTGTGGAGTAAGTGAATTAAAAGCTCGTTCTTTCTACGACTGTTGTCTTCCGTAGGTCATTCCGGTTAATCTCCACAAGGTTTGGGTGTCGAATAGCACCTAGTCAGAACTTCCACATTGAGAAGAGCTGCAACGAAAGCGAGTATCCAGCTTTTTCATTGCTTATCCCGAGAAATTATCCAACCATCCAAATTTCTATTGCATTTCACTGCCATTTACAAAACTGAACTTATTGTAGGGAATATTGATAGCAAGCTTCATACTGGGAGCAAGCTGTTAATTTATAAGCGGATGAAAAAATGTGTGATACACTGAATCAAAATTCGGCCATCGTGCAACAAAAACGACAATGTCACAACCTGCATTTGTTGCGACAATCCACCCGAAGCAACATAAGTTTGTTCCAATTTGAACAGAATAGGATAAAGATCGTACACTGCTAGTTTAGAGATGTTTAAGCCGAGTTTAGAGATGTTTAAACCTTGCGATTTTCGAGCGGTAACTTCGAGTCGGTAAACAAGGCAACGCTATTCAAGATCAACCATCAGCAGCGCTCATGAAGTGGGAACCTATTAATGAGAGGATAGTTGTAGCCCAGGTTGTAGCCAGATGCAGAAGACGGATTCGAAACCTTACCATGATCTACACGGTAAAAAATCTGCACTGTGATATGAACTGATTGGCACTTGAATTCGCACTACTGTTCAACCAGTTTGTTATCAATTACATATCATTTGACAAAGAACATCCAATGCCTCTTCAATTTAAATGGAACATCACATCAATTCGTTGTTGACAATGTTTTGATTTCAAAACTAGAATTAAAAAAAAAAAGGTTCAGTCGCAGTCAGATTCGATACCAAGACCTTCAGAGTCCCGATCAACTGTTTTACCACTACACTACTTCACGTCTGTTGGAGAGGTGTGCATCGAAGCAACTTCTACCACCTGTCATCTATATTTACTTTTATGCCCAAAACAGTCATTACCATATCAACAGCTTTTCACTTTGGATCGTATTGCTTTTTACAGTAGTGAAAATCGAAGGGATTTTCAGTTAATTTCTCCGGTGGGTTTGTTTTGGTCCTCAAATCAACACTGACAGCATTGCCATCTCAAAGGAAAAGCATTTCTGATCATGTTGATTAGGACATTGAATAGTTAAGGGATTTTTCCCTTACATCGAGCGTGCAGAATTTTTACCGTGTAATGTTACGCGCAGGGATGGGAACACTCACTTGCAGAGAGTTACACTCACTTGCTATTTTCTCAGCTCAGAAGCGTACTATCAAGAAATGATGTATGGACGACTTTTGCCTTGTGGTTTGGTCTAAAACTTTGCCGAATAAAGTAAGGGTCGCACACGAATCCTAAAGTCGTGACAGAGCTGTGAAAGCGACTCTCCACGAGGTGAGTGTAATTTACATTCACCTCGTGGAGAGTTGCATTCGCAGCTCCGTCACGACTTCTGTATGCGTGTGCGACCCCTACTGTATTCAGCAAACTTTAAGACGAAATCACGAGGCAAAAGTCGTCCATACTGAGCTGAGAAAACTGCAAGTGAGAGTAACTCTTTGCAAGTGAGTGTTCCCATCCTTGGTTACGCGCCAACAAATGCTACCGAATTACAAGACAAACAGAACTTTTTTATGGGCGAGTTCAACGCGAAGCTTGGTTCCGACAACTCGAACTATGAGCACGTCATGGGACGCCATGGTCTCGGAGAAATGAGCGAAAACGGAGAGCTGTTTGCAGAGTTTTGTGGCAACAATGACATGGTAATTGGGGGATCGCTCTTTCCTCATCGACCAGTGCATAAAGTGACATGGGCTTCCCGTGATGGCGTCACGGAAAATCAAATCGACCACATCTGCATCAGCCGAAAATGGAGAAGGAACCTTCTTGATGTGCGGAACAAACGTAGCGCCGACATTGCGTCCGACCATCATCTCCTAATCGGCGAGATGCGACTGCTCATTGCTAAGATCCATCGACAGGAGGAGCAAATCGGGCGCCGGTTCAACACACGCCGCTCCGACTGGAAGACGCTGCTGTGGTGAAAAGGTCCTTCGTCGAGGAGCTAGAGAACAGTGCTGCGAATATTCCAGAAGGTGGAAGCGTAGAAGATCAATGGAGCGCCATCAAGAACACCTTCATCGCCACCGGCGAGAATAATTTGGTTGAGCTACGCGCCCGAAGAAAGCAGTGGATCACAAATGATACCTGGAAGAATGAAGACAGAGAAGCGAAGGAACGCCAAAGCCGCGATAGAGCGAACGAAAACACGAGGAGACAAAGCCGTAGTCCGTCAGCGCTATTCGGCTCTCGAGAAGGAAGTGAACCCCTCATGTAGACAGGACAAAAGAGCGTTAGCCGACGAAGGCGAGAAAGTCGCAAACACTGGCGACATCCGTCTCCTCTACGATGTCTTATGTCGCCTTAGTGGGACCAAGATGAATGCTACGATGCCCGTGAAAGACACGTCTGGACAGTTGCTGGCCGACCCGGTTGTTCAGTTGAAACGCTGGTTCGAGCACTTTGGAAACCTTTTTCAAGTGTCGACCACGCCATCAACACCTCAGCATGATCCACCAAGGGTTCGACGCATTACCCGTTGTGGGAATTCGGCTGATGGTCTTAGTAAAGGTGCCCAAAAAGGGTGACCTGACTGTATGCGATAATTAACGGGGCATTATGTTACTGTGTATCGTTCTCAAAGTCCTCTGCAAAGTGATCCTTAACCGGATAAAGGAGACGCAACTTTCCGACGGCAGCAAACAGGATTCCGTGCCATACGATCCTGTGTGGACAATATTATCACGCTCCGTATCATTCTGAAGCAAAGCAATGAATTCCAAAAGTCTCTCTACCTGGTATTCATTGATTACAAAAAAGCTTTCGACCGTCTCAATCACGGAAACATGTGGGAAGCCCTCACACGCCAGGGTCTCCCTGAGAAAATCATCGGCGTCGTTGAAGCACAGTACAGGGCATTTTCGTGCAGAGTACTGCACAACGGTGTTTTGTTCGATCCCATCCGGGTCGTTGCTGGAGTGAGGCAAGGATGTATACTATCACCGTTACTGTTCCTCATCATAATCGACGAGATCTTGGTAGGTGCGATCGACCATGAACCAAAACGTAGATTGTTGTGGCAGTCCTAAATGACTTCGAATTGGATGATGACGTTGCTCTCCTAACTCAACGGCGCTCTGATATGCAGAGCAAGCTCGATGATCTTGCTAATCGCTCCTTAGCGGCAGGTTTCACCATCAACGTCAACAAGACTAAATCGTTGGATGTAAACACGGTCAACCCTTCCAGCTTTACTGTAGCAGGGCAAGCAGTGGAGAATATTGAAAGCTTCCAATATCTTAGTAGCCAAATGGCGGCCGATGGTGGCACCCACCAAGATCGACAGAGGTGCACGGATCAAGAAGGCGAGGGCTACTTTTGCGAATTTAAGAAATGTATGGAAAAACAACCAGATTAGTCGACGCACCAAAATCCGAATGTTTAACTTGAACGTGAAATCTGTGCTGTTATACGTCAGTAAAACTTGGTGTGTATCAGCGGAGAACACGCAACGGCTGCAAGTCTTCATCAATAGATGCCTGCGGCATATAATTCGTGCATGGTGGCCTCACAATTGGATCTCCAAACGTGGAGTTCCGTCGTCGATGTCATCAAAAGCCGATAGCGACAGAAATTCGGGAGCGAAAGTGGAGGTGGGTCAGCCACACTCTACGCAGGGGCGGAAACGAAATCTGCAAACAAGCGTTAGACTGGAGCCCAGCAGGACATCGCAGCAGAGGCTCATGGCGGCGCAGCCTCAACAACGAAATCAAACAAGTTGACAGAAATTTGATCTAGCCACAGGTCAAGGCAATGACTGGAAATCGCCCAGGATGGAAATCTTTCAATTCGGCCCTCTGGTCCATCGTGGGTGCCCATGACTGAAATGCCGATGATTTATGTCCAGATAGCCGTAAACAGACTTAGAAAATCTATGTTTTTTGTTATTGAAATACGACTGTATAGTTGACTCTCTTGATCAACGGCTACGCAGTCTTGGGATTTAAAAAAGGAGTTGTTTTATTTACCCGACGTTTCGACACGGGGATAGTGTCTCCCTCAAGGGAAAAATAATTATCTATCGTTTTTGGCATTTGAAAGATCTATAATATCACACAAATTCTTCAATTTCGTAACAAAGCTACTGTTGCAGAACACCACTTACTAAAATTTAACTGACCGGAGCAAATTGATTCAAGTTTACTTCTTTCTGTGCCATTTACTCACAGCACCTCCCAGGACCTGTAAAATTCAGACGAACATCTTCAAATGCAAACAACTTAGCACAAGCTAGGAAGTGTGTACCTTTTACAGTTCGGACTAGGAAACACCTGGTGATAATTTATTTATTTTTCCCCTCTTCCACGCCGAGTATACCTTCACCGGAGTAAGGAAAAAAAAGTATCAAAGTGATTTTGCAGCAGCTCCAGCCCATTGGGGCAGCACCTGTGGACCATTCCGAGCACAGAGCAGCAACACAGGTTTCTTTTTCTTCGAATTCGTTGAAGCGTGTCCTTTTATCTGTCTCCTCGGGGATAATGTTGGACAAACACATGATGCACTCTCTACATTGTCCATCCGTATCCAATCGTTGTTGTCTGGTCGGTGCGGTGGGTATCTTCAGAAAGGGCAGAGGAGGGCTTGGTTCGGGGCAGCTGCCCTTGTCCAGGACAGGGGAGGTTGGGAAAGTGCAACCAGATTTTAAATGACGTGGAACTTCTTTCTTCCAGATTGTATTGGGTTCCGTTCTAAATCAGTTACCGTATCGCTTTACGGTTGTATGTAAGTGCTTGGACGTGAAGAAGGTTTTTACGATCTCCGTTCCAAATCGTGAAACCAGGTTTCGGATGTCCATGTAACATGGGATCATTATTTTGCAATGGTGTTTTTCTTGGGTTTTCCGATGGCAATGTGTTTTTCATGTTTAGGTGCTCTCGGGCAGTGGCGTAGCTATAGGAGGGTGTGGGAGGTGCGGTCTATATCGGGCTTTCGAATTGAGGGGATCCCAAATTCAAAAAAGTTTCGCACCACTAGTTTAAATAAGAAGAGAACGTTGATTGGAAATTGTTGTTTAACGATGTGCTCGAGCTCCAGTTGATGGAGATGCGTCCCATGCAACTAATTCTGCTTCCACGTTACGATAGTTCCCCATTGTGCCGCAATCGTATCGCTCTCGTGAATGTTAAGGATCTTAGTAATGTTGACTCCTGGCAGATCTTGGAGTTCTACGGGCTTAAAAATTTCAGTAACATGACGACGCGTCGTTCGATTCCCCTGTTTGTACTATGTTAATCGACCAATTTTAGTCCGCAATGATGCGACATGGCTCTCCAAACGTGCATCCACGCGTTGTTTTGCGTGCTAGGCCTCTACGACCTTCACCGTCTCCTTGCGAGCGCGTCCGCTATCCTAGACACCGCAGCTGAATACACAGTACCTAAAAAGAAGACCCTTTGAGTTCTGTACGGCCTCCAAGTTTCATGGAAAAATATCCTGGTTTAGGACTTGTTAGCCGCAGGTTTGGTATTCGGTGCCAAGACAAGGGGTCTGCCCCACAGAACTGCGTGACTGCAGTGGCCATGTAGAGTGCTAATTCATCTCATTGTTGATTGCTTTTGTTGCATATCAACTGTTGTCCCTGGAGCAACCGAAACACAATTTGTTACGAAACAGCATTATACGAACCAACACCCCTCGTACTCACGGCCAAACAGCAAATTGTATGCCAGCGATTGGACCTAATAAGAAAGGTTCCATGATAAAAGGTCGAAGGTCATAAGGTCGACAGTCAAAAGGTCGAAAATACAAGTGGGCAAAATGTCGAAATAAAAAAATAAATAGGACAAATGGTCGAAAACACAAGTGGTCGAAAGGTCGAAATTGCCGGGGCCCGTGGCGCAATTGGTGTGTGCACTTGCTTCATAAGCAGATGGTCATGAGTTCGATCCCAGCCCCGGCACTTTCGTCAGTTGCTCTATCCCCCTGAAAGCAGCTGCCATTGGCCCACTTCTGAGCCCATGGCTCAAATGAACCCGGATACTTGGATATCGGCGAACGGCAACCCATGTTGGACCCCCAATCGGACTGGAAACAGGAACAACCAACAGCCACACATCAAGATCCTCGTGATCATCATTCTGCCATGATAGGTTAGGAAGTGAAAGCTGCGCAACGGCAACCACACAGAGAAGAATTTCTACTCAGTGACTGAGTTGGTCTTACTCAGAAATCGAAAAAACCTTTGTATTCTTACTCAGTTTCAGCTAAAAGTGGGACAACCCTTTGCCAATGGGTTGTCCCACTTTTAAAGGAAACTGTCACAGTAAAACCGCTCAGCACTAAATGTGTAAGCCCTACTCATAAGTGCATAATTTCCAGACCACACAAAAATGTGTTACAGCTACACATTCTCAAAAACAGCTCGTACTCTCGTCTAGATGCGAAATGTAGATATTTTTTTTGTTTTCCAAGGTCACTAGTAAACCTAGCTAGATTGCTGTACAAACATTTTTGCGAATTTAACAATTTTGCGGACACAGGAGCTGATTTTGTGAATGTGCAAGGGTTACACATTTTTGGTGTAGTCTGGAAATTATGCACTTTAGTGCTGAGCGGCGTTAGCGTGTGAGTAAGAAAACAAAGGATTTTCCGATTTCTGAGTAAGCCCAACTCAGCCACAGAGTAGAAATATTTCTCAGTGCAGTTCGATATAATACAATTAGAAGAGAATACATTTAGGCGCTGTATAAAGTGTAAGTACAGCTTCCATTTGGGTACGCTCACGCAGTGCCCTAGTGGACAATAGAGCTGTAAATTAGGCTAAGTGATTGAAGAATAAAGGTCGAAATAAAAAAATGACTTGGACAAATTGTTTAAAAGAAGAATGTTGAAAGGTTAAAAGTTTGTTGACTGTAGTTGGTAATAAAACTAAAAGGAAGAGGATTAGTTAGTTGCGAGAAGCGGATTCCAAATTTATTTAAGTTCCTGCAGCGCTATTACCCAAGTAACACACTTGTCACAGAAGAGTCACGACGGTGCAGGTTTTTGTTACGCAGAAGTCACTGTGCCTTGTTAGAAATAAATACTTACTGGTCAGAAGTAAGTCCCAGTGACTTCTGCGTAACAGAAACATGCGTCGCCGTGACTTTTCTGTGACAGGTGTGTTACATGGGTATGTACGCCATGATTTTTTTCGCAATCCGTCATTCATAATCAATATGAATATTCGAATGGAATAGAAAGAAATGTTCAAGTATCAAAAATGCAGTGCAGAAGGCTTTTTCATTATGTAGTAAGTAGGCCAAAACTTGTTTTAAAACATATCTAGAAAGAACGTTCCGAACAAGCTAAGTTGCAATGATAAGGTGAAGTAAGAAAGAAGACAATAAAAAAGATTTAAGATTATTTTCAATCGATTTTTTATTGGAGCTTTCGGCCTTTTGGCCTACTTATTTTTTTATTTCGACCTTTTGACCCTTCGACCTTTCGAACCATTGACCTTTTGATGGAATAACGACCGTTTGGATGGTAATTAGCAATTACAGGCGCGTTTTCGGTCATCGGGTTACTTATAGATGGTCCACGTGATTGAGTGCGAACACCGATTCGATTTGCCTGGAACAAAAATTCTTGACCAGGACAATCGTTTAAACGCACTTCAGATTCTTGAAATGTGTCACATTTTTTGTGACAACAAAACGGTTAACTAAAGAACCTGTAACCGGTACGCCAAGCGTCCGTTACTTTGTATATAATAATAGATACTAAATGTAAATAACTTTGTAAATATTTCTATAAACTTTAATAATGAATTCACATCATGACCCTTGTTTATTAAATTGAATTAGGGGGATTAGGGGCATAATGGACACCCGGGGCGAAATGGACACCCCTGTTTTTGCCGAAACCTTTGACTTTTATGTAAAACTTTTAATGCATAAGTGTAAAGGAACAAGTCATGGTTCTATTTTTCAAAAGTACCATATATATCGCTCCAAAATAACCAAAATATCATTGAATTTGAAATATGTTTTTCATATGGTGAAATTCTTATAATTTCGAAGCAGCATCAAATAAGGTATTACGAGTGTTGGAGTGTGTCCACCATAAAAAACAAGTGAATTGTTACCTTATCTACATGTATAAGAAGATTTAGCAATGGATGATGTATTTTATTTTTGATCAGAATTTACTTAAAATAACAATTTTAATGTTGTTGTCGATTCGGGGCGAAATGAACACTGGCAATTACGAAAGGATGTACGTGCATTGCATACTGTTAGGCGTTTAAGAAAGTTTGGAAACAATCAATCCGATTATTTTAGCCTAAAGTTTATTTAATTAACTTTGATGTTATGTAAACTCGCCTAAGATGGAGTATTATATCTGTGGTATTGATCTCCGTAGGCAAATTACTTAACTGGTCGATGTAACCACAGATTTAGCATAAAATATGCAGAAGTGTCCATTATGCCCCGATGGGTGTCCATTTCGCCCCGTACCTTTCCTGTCAGCCCTGAAAAACACACGGTTTACAAATCATTACTTCTTCACAATAAAAATATTCTACCTCCTGTAAATGATTGAAAGACGTAGGAAACAAGTTAAAGTTGTAAGTCAACTGATAATATGTCCAGTTTTACTCTGTTATACAGGCCTAATGTACTCATTTGCTTAGGGTGTCCATTATGCCCCTAATACCCCTACTACTGTAGGATGTAAATATATTAATGAATGTTGGAATGCGCCTAATCAATATGCAATAAGTTGAACACTCGGTAACGCACCGCGATTTCCAGGAGTTACAAGGTCAAGAAGTAGAGTAATGATTAACGATACCGAGCATAAGAGTTCGTAACAAATCCGAAGGTCAGGTTCAGTTCGTGTCCTTGGGTTGGATGGGGAAATGAGAAAGCTAGATCTAATGGAACTGGCAAGAGCGAGATGCAATCAACCCTTAAGAAATAATTAACGACTCTTTCGTAATTGTTCGGGGTTGATGTGTTTCCGGTTAATTTAGCTTCTTAGCTTTCCTATCTGAGGACCAACGTAGACTCTGTCATTTGCCCGGAGACTCGAAAAAGTGTTGGAAGTGTGGCTCTGCCTGTGATCGCGGAAATCGAAGTAGTGTTTGACTTAGAGAAGATCTTTCACGGTTAATTAATTGTGCTTCAATTTCAGTAGCAAAACCCAAAGTCAGTTGACTACCAATAGGATAATAAATTGTGTGAGCTAGTTAGAAACTCAAGAAAGGTAATAAATTGATTCTGTGCGTGCAAAGTGCGTGTCTTAACCTTCCGTGTCGTACAGCCGTACGACGGCTTTCTATCTCCAGTATAGATTCCGTACCAACCGCCATCATCCCAGCCACATTGCTCCATCGAGTATCTGGTGTGCAAATTGGCTGACCACCGTCACCACGGTCAGTCGGGCCAACCGTCATCAACGTGCCCAAGCGAGCCGATCCACGTGGAGTGGGTCCGCATTAACCTTTCGAGGTTCGATTCCGCCGTGCTAGGTGCCAGCCCTTAGCCCTAGTAGCGTGCAAAGCGAGGAGGAGAAGTTTGACGCCCCCCACTGTGTGAACCGCCGGTTCGACTACCAGGATACCATGTGATCGAAGAGGCGAACGATCGACCACGTTCCCGTATCATCAAAAACAGGCGCCTGTAAGTACCCAATAGAGCTCTTTATTTTTTTGTCCGTGTGCACATGCGACCGACGATCGATTGATTCGTCAATGAACGACCGGCTTCGATTTGCGGCGTTCTGAAATTTGCCTACCGGCGAGAGTTGTTTTTGCTAGCGTTTGTATTTGGAAGACAATAGATGGTTGGAGATAAAGCGGAGTGAGACACGCACAGAATAGGATAGGGAATAGGATAAGTGAATTTGAAATGCGACATTAAATACAGATTGTGAACTAGAGCATGGTTGTTGGATTCGTAGAATAATAAATTTTCCCTTAGATTCCCTTCCGGAACTTGAAGCATGGTTAATACTTTCATGAAAGATTTCACTGCGCGCGCTTAGATTTGAATTTTGAATGGAGTGAAGTTTTCTATGAAGGTTGGACAGATTTCCAGATCGGTTTCGGTTTTTGGTTTGAGTGATGGGTAAACTTCCGATGATGAGATGTGAAAGCTTTCCGGGAACATTTCATAACCGTTTCAATTAGGGGAGAGTCGTTAGTTATGGTATTTTGAAGAGATTGTCATCTGTAAGACTAATGTGGGTGAAATTGGGGACAGCCGAACCGTTTTCTTATCCTTTCCAAGGATCGAACTGAACCTACCTGAGGTTAGGTCTCATACCGGGCAATCGAACGTGCGAATGGTCCTCAATAGAGGTGGCGCATAAGCCATTCGTTATACAACGGAATGCGGCTCGGTAGTCCCATGCGTGTTCTTTTGGAGTGTTAGTCCCTTATTGCGGAGTAGATCGCCAGGCGTTCCCAAACGAGTTTTTGGAGTGCTACAAACCGACACAAGCAATCTGAGTGTTGTTTACTCGGTTCTTCTGCACTCAATCACGCACGGAGAGAGATAGCAGAACATCGTCAAAGCACGCTGTGATGCTCTGTTTCTGTTAATGTCTTTTCTGTTCCATCATTTCGTTTTGACGTCTCCACTCACAGACAATTTGATTCAAACCTGTTTAGATGTGCCTAGGTGAAAGCTGTGTAAGTTTGTGCTCCGTTCAAAGGTTTGTTAATTAAAAATGAATCAAGTCATTAGGTCCGAAATTTATATGTGTGATTATAATTTCAGTGTAATGTTGTCAGCCATTCAAATAGTCCATGTTCAAACCCACTTGACCTAAAAACAATCTTTAATGTGAGTAGTTTTATGTTTTATGTAACAAATGACTTGACTACTCAAAACTTTGTATGTAAATTGTAGTTTGCCCTGAAGATGAGTGAATAAACGCTCGAAACGTCGACTATAATTGAAACCGTTGTTTTTTAAGTAACCCGATGACCGAAAACGCGCCTGAAATTGCTCATTGACATTTTGACCATCGACCTTTTGACCTTTGGCCTGTTGTCCCATAACCAATTAGAAAGAGACATATTAGAGAGAAATTTAGGTATACAGCAATAAGGTTTCTAGGGTCTGATACAGCTATTCGATTCGAATCGAGGTGAAGTATAACCGCCATTGTAAAACCTAAACTGTAACCGTAAAGGTGAAACATTTTGTTTGGAGCAGACAATATTTAAAGTGATACCCAACCCGTGAGATTAAGAAAATAATCGAATCAGGTACGAATAGGTTGAGAAAATTTCCCAAGTAGCGCTCTATCCCACTTTTATACCGCTTTCTCCGATTCAGAAACCAGAGGATTAACGACAAGAGACTAGCCCAGAAGCCGGTGACCCACTCTCGTGTCCAAAGAAAGGCCGATTCGGCCGAAATAGGACATGATACCACGGCCGCTCTCAATCTAAAGACATCGCTCAGCGCTCCCAAGGTTCCTACCCAAGTAACACACATGTTATATAAAAGTTACGACAGCTCAAGTATAGAAGTTTATTTTATGTTATTTCAACACAATGTTAGAATTACGTAAAATAAACTTCTATACAACCAAAACTTGCGCTGTCGTAACTCTATTATATCATGTGTGTTGCTTGGGTAAAATTCTAGATCTGCCGGTCATAACATCAATGAATTTCTTCAGAAATTCCTCTGGGATGTTCTACAGGAATTCCTCCGGAAATTTCTTCAGGGAAACTTCGGTTTTTTTTTCAAGAAAATCCTCTGGGAATTTCTCCAGGAATTTCTTCAGGAAGTCTTCCGTGATTTTTTTCTCAGAAAACCCTCTCGGAATTTCGCCAGAAATTTCTCTAGGATGATTGGTGGGAGTTCGGCTTTGCAGTCTAAAGCTCGCTAGAACGACCGTTTAGGACTCGTCCCTACGTTTCGGCAATAATTGGTGCCTTCTTCAGGGGAAAAATCATGAATATCATTCACCGTCTAATGTCTTTGCTAATAGTGTTGTCGTGTTATGTTGTGGTAGGTTGTATATATGATTTGATTTTGTGTTAAATTTGTCCATTTACGCTATATAATCACTGTTTTAATTTTTGCACTTTTGGATGGAGTAGTTATTTTCTTCAACTGCACAGTTGAACATTAATTTGGAACCGCAAGTAAATTCTGGATAACATTACTGAGTTTGAACTCACAATTATTCATCCGTACAACTACATGTTTGAGGATGATCGACTTTCATTTAGTTATCGCTCTGAAATATTGCCTGGGCTATGCAAGTACAAAAGCAAAATTTGTTTTATCATCAGTTGACAGAAGCTGTTGCTTCGGTACTAGCATTCGGAAGAAATATTACGTATCATAATTGTATTTCTAATCCAGATGTTTTATAGACCGCCATTTTTTGCGCTGTTTTGCCCGATATTACGTTAATAATACAAGAAAAAAACATGTGACTTTGTTTGAAACGTGAATTTTAAACTATTATTGTAAGTAATCATGAGTTGAACCAAATTGCGGCTTTCTGAAACATTGGAAATTTTGACTGATTTTTTCACCCACATAGTGGTTTCGCAGCGCGGCGTCACGAACACAAATGCAAATCTACTGGTTGAAAATATGCCCACTTGATTTTGCCAAGAACAGCTGATTTTTGTTTTCTATTTTCAACCAGTAACTCAGGTAATGCTCGTGTAAAGCAAAGTGTACGTACACGCAACACCACCAAAAGCAGAAACCATTATGGAAAGAATGTATTGTGGATTTACCGGCTACTTGTATTCTACCGGTTACTTGTACAATAGATGCGCGGGTGTTTAGTTTTGGATCATTGGTTTGCCCTTTGTTGCGTTCAGTTCATTCCTGTGTGGAATGGTCTTAAAGCTTCTACTCCCTAATGGAGTGGAGACGCGCGACAGGATTTCTTTTATTAGACATGTTTTCGTATAGAAAAGTGGTCGGTTGTGCGCGAAAGTTAGTGTTTATTGATCCATTGTCAGATCACATCACCAACCATAGGTGACTCGTAGTCCTGACAATGAACCCTACCCTACTAATAAAAATTCCTTCCCAAGACAATCGTAGAGACACTGGGATTTCCGGTCTCTATAACAACGGTTGTCTTACTAACAATCCCTTCTCTCCTCGATGACCGTAAGGACGTGGCCTGCGCCGTTATCGACAATACTTGTGAGGGTGCACAACAGCTAATTTCATCCTAAACAACTAAAAATCACATGGATCTGCTAATTCTCATAACTATTTTTCAATAGGCAGTGGAATTTCATCTCAGAATGTTCGGAATTCTTCAGGAATTTGGAAACCAAATTTGGAATTTTCCACCTCTCATGAGTAAACAAAGCAGCCACCGACAAGCGTAGTCTGCAGGCTAACACTGGAAGCTCACTCCTATTCACTAGCTCAAATCTAGATTACAAATGGTTCAATTCAAGATAAGATTCTCCAAGTAATAATTAAGTAAATTTGATAATTTTAAGACAAACAATGTGGACAATGGCGTAGCCACGGGGGGGTTTTAAGGTTAAACCCCCCCCCCCCCAGAGCCAAACATTTTGGAACAAATTTTTAGTATAAAGCGCTTTGCAGCGAAAAATTTTTTCGGCTGCGCCGCTATTTTCAAACTACAAATACAATTGCTCATTACTGTTTACAAAATGTAAGTGGCAAATAAAAAAAGGTATCATTGACCGTTGAAAACCCCTCCCAGAGACATTTTCTGGCTACGCCACTGAATGTGGAATATTATTCGGTTGGTCAATTCTACGATGAATTTGCTTTCAATTCACCCTCTAATACCCAAATTTTTTATTTTGATCTAAATATCATTTTTCGTCATTTAAAATCGATTTAAACATGTTTTGGAAGATGATTCTTTTTAATTCTCGATTTCGTGAATTTCAGTTTTTGATTTTTCTAATTTATATTTTTGAACATTCCCAAACCTTTATATTTTTCCTGGAAGCCTATTTGGGGTACGGATTTTTCGAGATGAAAACATTTTGAGATTTTATGATTATATTGTTGAAATATTTTTATTTTTATTTTTTTTCATAGGAAATTTTATTTTCCGTGTAATTTAAGCAGAGTTTAAAATTTTCATTTTCAATGAGCGAAATTCAACATGAATTTTGATGATTCTCAACTGAGGGATCAAAATAAAATTCATTTTGGTGAATGAATTTTTTCACCTATTCATTCATTTTTCTGTCACTGACAATTTTCACTGAGAAGTAAAACTGGACCGTAACTTTCAATTATACTTCAAATTACCTCAGAACTTGTGTATAGTAGTTAATTAGAATATTAATTATGTTCTCTATTTGTTCATTAAGTCGGATTGTGCGTCTGTTAATAGAAATTGGACACTTTACGACGTGCGCAAAAATATTCGTGACAGAGAATTGAATGAAAAAAGAGAGGCACTATGCTGACAATGAATGTGGCCAAACACGAATGAAAAAATGAGAATGTCAATCTTCACTTTCAATATTCGAATTTTTTACTCTCTGAATTTAAGGGAAAATAATTTTAGAGTAAATTCAATGTCCCTAAACTATTAAACCAGGATAGAATGATTTGGGAAAATTTTTAAATATGTTAATTGTGGCGATTCAGTACAAAATAGGGGCTGTCCATAAACCACGTGGTCATGGGGGGGGGGTGGTTCGGCCAACGACCATTTTATATGGACAAATAAAAAAAATTGTATGGACCAATGACCACGCGGGGGGGGGGGAATGGTTAGCGGCGTTGAAAAGTCCCAAAAAAAATGACCACGTGGTTTATGGACAGCCTTATAAACAATTACTTCTAAAAGGTGACTAAATCATCAATTTTTCAATGATTTAAAAAAAAAGGAAATACGCTTTAAAATACACCAAAAATTATTTTGAGATATACAAAACAGTCGCAAATATCAGCCAAAAATATAAAAATTTTGATTTTCCACGAAGCAAAAATTACAAAAATGCTCAAACTATACCCCGTCTAAAGGCGGAGTTTCTAATACCCAACGTATTCACTTATTGCGTGTGATAAAATGCGTGAACTGTACGACTGCACCGAAAATGTGCTTCCTCTGTGGGGAAATGGGTGGAATCGCAGTGATTTTACAATTACTTATTTCCAGTGGAAGAAAAAAACGCCTCATTCAATGCTTTTGAAGCCATTGCTACCAGATTATATTACGGAAAGCCATTTACCAACTTTTTTGCCCAAAAAGTGGGCATTTTAATGAATTTTGATATGGTTCAAATTAAAATGACAATTTGACGAGCTTAAAGCTAGATGTCTTACCCTTATAGCTAGCTGTGTGGCTTGGGCTTTCCCATATCAAATGTATCCATATTGCATGGTTTTAGGACCTAAAACACCATTTAACAGAGCCATTTTTTAGACCGTCGTCTTGGATATTCTGGTCGCCATTTTTGGACTCTAAACATGTGGGCTTTGTGGCCGTGCGGTTAAGGGCGTCAGTCGTCTAACCGTTTCGTAAGCCTCGAAGTGTGGGTTCGATTCCCGCTCCAGTCGGTGAAAACTTTTCGTCAAACGGGAAATTCTCCACTGGACCACTGGGTGTTTTGTGTGTTGTCCGGTTATCTCATGTTAGTGATTGTTCAGTCTGTGCAACCTCTGGTTGAAGACGGTGAAGTGTCTATTTTTGTTCTCCATACCAAATATACCCCATATTGCTTGGTTTTAGGAGCCTTAATCTCTATTAAACAGTCGCCTTCTTGAATTTGGAGCTACCATCTTGAATTTTGTGTCGAAATCGTGGAATTTCTGGTCTCCAGTGTTGATTACCCCACAAAATTCGTCAACCGTGGTAAGGCCTGAAGTAAACAGGGTCAAACATTTGGGAACGTCCATAAATTACGTCACGTTTTGAGCGGGGAGGGGGGTTCAGCGAAATGTGATGACTCATACAAAAATTTCAGAGGTCCCATACAAAAAGTGTGACATAGTGGGGAAGGGTACACAGTAAAAATAAAAATGTAAATTTAAGTTTATTTTCATGCACATAACTGGAGCACGAAAATAAACGCAAAAATACACCGTGTTTTAAATTTACACGAATTGAAAATCGTTGAGAACACGGAAGCGACGTGTAAATTTAAGCGTCGTTGAATTTTACAAAGATCAAACCAAGCGCCGTTCGTTCCATTTCCGACTGTTCCTTTGGTTTGGATGCTTCCCTTCTTTCGACGATGGAGGTACCAAATAACCTGCTTTATTTCCGGATAATCAACTTTATCACTATAACACAATTTCATTAATTATATAATTGATGCTGTTTCTGACTGCGATCTTAACGATTCCTGCTGCTGACGACGGTGACGACGACCACGACGACGAGGGCGGGAGTAATGAATTGGAGCGCGAGCTGCTGGAAATAAACACACGGGATCCGTTTTAGTTTAGGACCACAGCAATGAAGTTCGTTAAACACATTCGGCAGTAGCTACTCAAATTAATCTTACCTGCAGATCAGCGGATGAAGAAATACAATTATCGAAGCGGGAAAGCACAATTTTATCGAAAATCAAAACCCGTTTTCCGACACGCAGGCCTTTTGCCGGCCATGTTTTCTTCCACTAGCAAACGTTCTCGCGATTTTACACGTTGATTGAAATTTCTAGCTTTATCAATTGGAAAATAAACACAAATAAATGCATTTTTGTGGATGGTATTGAGTTTTCCATGTTTTTTCATGCTCCAACTATGTGCATTGATTTAAACTCAATTTTAAATCAAATTCGTGTTTCAATTCATGTAAATTCATATCCAGCATGATTTACATGCCGTTTAAATTTACAAAGTTTTTGCTGTGTAGGGTTAAAATGGTCCATTTTTTCCTGACGTAATTTATGGACGTTCCCTATATTCATCTAGAAGCCTGAAAAAAAATATTGGTTCGAGAATTTTGCAAGTCGGATAAAAACGGCTGAAATATTGGAAATTGAAAAATGCCATTCCAACTGGTTTTTGGCATGGCAGTTGGTGTAAATAACTGATTTATTGCATGGAAGTGGGAGTGTTAACCTCCCACTTTAAAAAAACCTATTATATCTAATAGTTCCTTTTTGGGCGCTGGAGAGTTAAAACACCGAATCCAAATCTTTTACATCCAATTGTTATGTTTCGTAATGGGGTAAGTCTTACCAAGTAATGCGCAGCATTCGAATCCGCAACGGTTTAAAAATAAATTCGTTAGATTAATTGATTGGTTACCAATGCAAGGGGTCTCCAGTTAGCCTAGTGGTTAAGGCTATGGATCGCCAATCCGGAGACGGTGGGTTCGATTCCCGTTCCGGTCGGAAAAATTTTCTCGACTCCCTGAGCATAGTGTATCATTGTGCTTGCCTCACAATATACAAATTCATGCAATGGCAGACAAAGAAAGCCCTTCAATTAATAACTGTGGAAGTGCTGAAGAACACTAAGTTGAAGCGAGGCAGGCCAAGTCCCAGGGGGGACGTCGAGCCATAAAGAAGAAGAAGAAGAAGAAGGAAAAGAAGAAGAAGAAGAAGAAAAAGAAGAATCAATGCAACATTCATATAAAAGACTATGTGTTTAGCTTGAAATGCCTAAATATATATTTTCTCAGTTTCAACTTAACGCGATGTAACTGTACTAGGTAACGTATAACATACTTCGTAACTGATATCATTTCCCCGATCAATTCTCCGCCGTCTGTTTTCAGACTAGACAACCATGTTTCTGTTATCCATAGGCACTCGAATGTATCACTGCCAAAACCACCAAGTTATCACAAATCCAAAAAGAAGGAGGAAAATAAATATGTACTAATAAAAAAAAGTGCGTTTACTTTGCACACCCACCTCAACCAGGGGCGTCGAAAACAATCCGAAGCCGAGTGGAGCAGTGGAGCGCAAAATTCAGTTCATGTTTGACCGGAATCGAACACATGTCGGTGCATAAATTACGCATCCCGCCGTCGTCGTCGTCGTCGTCGTCGTCATCGTCATCAGGGGCGAAATCAACCACAATCCTATATACCACCTGTCGACATGAGTAGGTACAACCACCCACCCATTGTGGTTGCCGACTACTGGGCTTTACCTACTGCCTTTCTGTTTTGGTTTTTTTTTGTTCATTCGCTAAACCACTCACACGTTATCGAATTTGTTAATTGATTAGCTTCGACGAGGCTCACATCTAATGTTCCGATATAATTCGACGGTATGAATTATTCACGATGCTTTGGTAACCTATTTCCCGGTATACCTGTATCGGTGCACACTATTATAGGAAGTCACCTACATATTTTGTATTTAGTAGTTGGTAGTAACAGACCAACCTGGAAATATTTATTGAAAGGTTTTCCCGCACAGGCCGTGATCTACCAGATATAGACTTTAAGAAATCGTCGGAGTGATCAGATTATCTTGTCGCAACAAGAGCCTGGTTTAACGACCATTGGCCTGATGTATGATCTTTATACTACTCCATACCTCTTTCAATAGTAATAATATGTTATAAAGTCACAAAAACTACAACCATGCTTTTAAAGAACAAAATGGAACTTTATCTCTAACATTCTCGTTAAGTTTGCACAATAATAACACTAATACCGAAATTACTTGAGCACATCCAGAACGATCAATTGCAATACAACTTCTTGAAATGTCCAACACACAGCATGAGTATGAACCCACTTTCATCTGAAAAATGGCCCAAACCAATTGGTTTGAGTAACTTACTTACTTACTTACTTAGTCCTAAGCAGTGAGCAGAGCACCTATGGTACTGCAGAGGGATGAATTAAAAGAGGGTGTAGCTCTTTTTAGTTAAGTGGAGGGTGAGCGATTGCTCGCCATCGCCTTGACCAGGTCAAATTGCTGTCAACAGTAGCGGTGATAGTATATCCTTGCCGCACTCCAGCGAAGACCCGGATGGGATCGGACAAAACACTTTTGTGCAATACTCTGCATGAAAATGCCCCGTACTGTGCTTTAATGAGGCTGATAAATTTCTCAGGGACACTTTTGCGTCTGAGGGTTTCCCACATATTTACGTAGTTGAGGTGGTCGAAAGCTCAATGAACATCAGGTGGAGAGGCTCTTGGAATTTATTGATTTACTCCAAGATGGTACGGCGCGTGACAATATGGTAGACACAGGATCGTCCAGCAAGAATTCTTACTTGCTGACTTCGGACAGTTGCGTTAATATTCTCATGTCTCCGGTTGTGGGTGGCTTTGAAGAGAACATTGAAAACGACTCATAGTAACATGGAGCCTCGCCTATTATCGTATACACTCAGGTCATCATTTGTGGTCATCGCAATGTCGACGCTAAGTTCGTTCTGCACATCAAGAAGACTCCGTCTCCGTTTTCGGCTGATGCAGATGTGGTCGATTTGATTTTCCGTGACGCCATCACGGAAAATCCGTGTCACTTTGGGCACTGGTAGATAGGGAAAGAGTGATCCTTCAATCACCATGTCATTGTTGCCACAAAACTCTGCAAACACCTCACCGTTCTCGCTAATTTCTCCGACACGCTGAGCAGGAAACCAACTCCACTGAGACGAGGAGCGTATGCATCTTTTCAGGCCAGGTTATAGCAGAATTTGACCCGATGTCAATCTGTGTTCTCTAAAGTTCGGCCAACGGACATCGCTCAGTTCTAGGATATGGGCTAGTATGCGGGTGCTCCCGATAAAATTAAGAAATGTGCAGTTCCACATATCGAACTTCCTATCTCAAATCCCTTTTCGTCGCTCTGACCGTTTGTAGGGTCTGACAACAACCCACTAACCCAGGGAACTGAGTTTATCATCCCGGAAGCTACGGGTTCTGCATTACTATTTTCTACAAATATAGTGCTCTAGGCTCAATCGTCAGGCAATGTAACGGGTGGTGTTTATACCAGGCGCACGGGGTATTATACAAGGTTAACATGTGATAATGTAAGACTCAAAACATACCTACATACATTTATTTGTTCAACATCACATTTAAGAGAAGACATAATCAACAATAGTACGCCACAAAACTCGGTTTGTGGCTGCCATTCTCCATCCTCGGTCGTGCCCATTGCTCGTCAGGTCACGCTCCACCTGGTCCGCCCATCGTGCTCTCTGCGCTCCACGCCTTCTTGTACCAACCGGATCAGTAGCAAATACCAGCTTTGCAGGGTTATTGTCCAGCATTCTTGCAACGTGCCTTACCCACCGTATCCTTCCAGCTTTGGCCACCTTCTGGATGCTGGGTTCACCGTAAAGTGCAGCGAGCTCGTGGTTCATCCTTCTCCGCCACACACCGTTCTCCTGCACACCGCTGAAGATCGTCCTTAGCACACGTCGTTCGAAAACACCGGTCCTCCTCGAGCATGGTCCATGCCTCGTGTCCATAGAGGACCACCGGTTTTGTACATGATGCATTTGGTGCGTGTGTGAATCATTTTTGACCGCAGTTTCTTCTGGAGCCCGTAGTAGGTCCGACTTCCGCTGATGATGCGCCTCCGAGTTTCACGGCTCACGTTGTTGTCAGCCGCCAGTAAGGATCTGAGGTAGACGAATTCCTCCACCACTTCGAAAGTATCCCCGTCTATCGTAACATTACTATCCAGACGGATCCAGTCGTATTCAGTTTCGCCTACCAGCATGTACTTTGTTTTTGAGGCATTCACCACCAGTCCGACCTTTGCTGCTTCGCGTTTCAGGCGGTAGGACAGTTCTGCCACCGTTCCAAATGTTCTGGCAATAATGTCCATGTCGTCCGCAAAGCGCACAAATTGACCGGATTTTGTGAAAATCGTTCCCCGGCTGTTGAGCCCGGCTCGTCGCATCACACCTTCCAGAGCGATGTTGAAGAGTAGGCATGAGAGTTCATCACCTTGTCGCAGTCCCCGGCGAGATTCGTATAAACTGGATACCCAACAAACATTATTGCTGTTACTTACCTTACCGGTCAGGCTAAGGCCGAGGTGGCCTCTGCTGTACATAGTAACCGCCTCCATTCCACTCGGTCCATGGCTGTTTGCCTCCAGTTCCGCACTCTGCGTAGGGTCCGCAGATCGTCCTCCACTTGGTCGACCCACCTAGCTCGCTGCGCTCCACGTCTTCTTATACCGGTCGGATGACTCTCGAGAACCATTTTAGTCGGGTTGCTATCCGACATCCTGATGACGTGACCCGCCCACCGTAGCCTCCCGATTTTCGTGGTATGGACGATGGAACCAACCCAGCAGCTGATGCAGTTCGTGGTTCATTCGCCTTCTCCAAGTCCCGTCTTCCATCTGCACTCCGCCGTAGATGGTACGCAACACCTTCCGTTCGAAAACTCCAAGGGCGCGTTGGTCCTCTGCACGTAGGGTCCATGTTTCGTGCCCATAGAGGACGACCGGTCTAATCAGCGTTTTGTAGATAGTTAACTTCGTGTTACGGCGAACTTTATTCGATCGTAGAGTTCTGCGGAGTCCAAAGTAGGCACGATTTCCTGCCACAATGCGCCTCTGAATTTCTCTGCTGGTGTCGTTGTCGTCGGTCACCAGTGAGCCCAAGTACACGAATTCTTCAACCGCCTCGATTTCATCACCGTCGATATGAATTCGGGGTGGCGGGCGCGGTGATTCCTCCCTGGAGCCCTTTGCCATCATGTACTTTGTCTTCGACACATTAATGACTAATCCGATTCGCCTGGCTTCACTCTTTAATCGGATGTACGTTTCCGCCATCGTTTCAAATTTACGAGCAATAATATCAATATCATCGGCGAAACCAAGCAGCTGAACGGACTTCGTGAAAATCGTCCCACTCGTGTTTATCCCCGCTCTTCTTATTACACCCTCCAAAGCAATGTTGAACAGCAAGCACGAAACCCAAGCAACACACATGTTATAATAGAGTTACGACAGCGTAGGTTTTGGTTGTATAGAAGTTTATTTTACGTAATTCTAACATTGTGTTGAAATAACGTAAAATAAACTTCTATACAACCAAAACTTGCGCTGTCGTAACTTTAATATAACATGTGTGTTACTTGGGAAGACCATCACCTTGCCGTAACCCTCTGCGAGATTCGAAGGGACTCGAGAGTGTCCCTGATACTCGAACTACGCACATCACTCGATCCCTCGTCGCCTTGACCAACCGTATCAGTTTATCCGGGAATCCGTATTCGTGCATAATCTGCCATAGCTGTTCTACATTATTGCTGTACAATGGCTGAATAAACCGCTCTTAAGCTTGATTGTAAAAATTTTGGCTGAATAAGCTGTTATTCAGGTACCATTGTTACTTGGGTAGTTCACCCGAAACCCTTACGCAGTTTTGCACACAGTCCATTGTTGCTTTAATCGGTCTAGTTTCCTGGGAAGCTGCTAGGAAAGCCGTTTTCGTCCATGATTCTCCATAGCCCTGTGCGGACGATACTGTCGTATGCCGCCTTGAAGTCGATGAACAGGTGATGCGTTGGGACCTGGTATTCACGGCATTTCTGGAGGATTTGCCGTACAGTAAAGATCTGGTCCGTTGTCGACCGGCCGTCGATGAAGCCGGCTTGATAACTTCCAACGAACACATTCGTTTTAGGTGACAGACGACGCAAGATGATCTGGGATAGCACTTTGTAGGCAGCATTCAAAATAGTGATCGCCCTGAAGTTCTCACATTCCAAATGGTCGCCTTTCTTGTGAATGGGGAAGATTACCCCTTCCTTGCACTCCTCCGGTAGCGGTTCGGTTTCCCAGATCCTGACTATCAGCCGATGCAGACAGGTTGCCAACTTTTCTGGGCCCATCTTGATGAGTTTAGCTGCGATACCATCTATACCAGCTGCTTAGGGGCGATTTCTTCACCCTGGCTTAAGCGTTAAGCCAGGTTTAACTGTATGGGTAAGCCTGGCTTACCGGTTAAGCCGAGGTGAAGAAATCGGCCCTTAGTTGATTTTCAATTGGTGAATGACATCCTTAACTTCCCTCAGCGTGGGAGTTGGTTCATTTCCGTCCTCCGCTGCACTGGCGTCGTCGTTTCTTCCGTTGCCGTGGGCTCCCGTGCCTACGTTCTCCACACCATTCAAAGGAGTTCATCGAAGTGCTGCTTTCACTTTTCGATCACATAACGTCCGTCCGTCAAGAGGCCTCCTTCATTATAACTGCACATTTCGGCTCGCGGCACGAAGCCGTTGCGGGATGCGTTGAGCTTCTAATAGAGCTTCCGTGTTTCTTGGGAACGGCACAGCAGTTCCATTTCTTCGCACTCCGCTTCTTCCGGCGATGATTTTTCTCCCGAAAGAGGCGGATCTGCCGTTTTCGCTTCTGTTTGTAACGTTCCACGTTCTGTCGGTTTTTTTTTGCTGCAGCATTACCGCCCTCGCTGCGTTCCTCTGCTCCAAAACTGTTCTGCACTCTTCGTCGAACCATTCGTTTCGTCGATTCCGTTCCACGTACTCGATAGTGCTCTCGGCTGCGTCGTTGATGGCTGCTTTCACTGTACTCCAGCAGTCCTCTAGAGGGGCCTCATTGAGCTCGCCCTCGTCTGGCAACGCGGCCTCGAGATTCTGCGCCTGTGCTGAGGCGACATGCGATTGTTTCAGTCGCTCTAGGTTGTGCCGCGGCGGTTGCCGGTACCGTACATTGTTGATGACGAAGCGTTTTGGGAGCAGTTTGACCATAACCAGATAGTGGTCGGAGTCGATGTTGGCGCCACGATAGGTCCTGACGTCGATAATGCCGGAGAAGTGCCGTCCGTCGATCAGAACGTGGTCGATTTGAGATTCCTCCTCCTGGCCTACCTGAGCGTTCAAATCTCCTATGATGATCTTTACGTTGTGGCTTCGGCAGCGATCATACTCGCGTTCGAGCTGCGCGTAGAATGCGTCCTTGTCATCATCAGTGCTTCCGGAGTGTGGGCTGTGCACGTTTATTATGCTGAAGTTGAAGAATCGGCCCTTGATCCTCAACCTGCACATTCTTTCGTCGATCGGCCACCAAACGATCACGCGCCTCTGCATATCACTCATCACGATGAAAGCTGTTCCCAGCTCGCGTGTATTGCCGCAGCTCTGGTAGATGGTATGATTACCTCTAAACGTTCGCACCATCATGGACCCTTGCCAACACATCTCCTGCAGCGCCTCAATAGTGGGTATCAATAAACTGCGCGCCCATTGGGCCATCCATTAAGTACGTCACGGTCTTATGGGGAGGGAGGTCTGTGAAAGTGTGACAAGCAATGTATTTAGTATAGGAAAACCCCGTACGAAGGGGGAGGGCGATGTACTTAATGAAGGCTCCCCAATGGTCATAAAGCAAAATGACTAAAATAGTAGAAAAATTAGCTTTGATTCGACGAAAACCCAGGCCTTACTAATGCAGAGCCATGTAGTTTCACATACTAGATCAGTTGTGCTCAGGTTGATGTGTACCGCGGACCAAATTGAGATTTTGTGTCTGAGCCGCGGACCGCAGTATGAAAAATATCATGATTATTATATTTAAAATGTTCTACCTTTTTTACAAACGCAATTTTAGTTTTGAAAATTCATGGATAATTTCGACAAGTATCTTTTGCATTTCAATATTTTCGAAGATCTCAGTTTGACCCTTGATAACATATTGAAAATCGGAAATTCTTTCCAGTTGTGAGTCATTTGTAGTAGCGAAACATTTATTGCTACTTATTGCTGGATTATCTACACAACATTTCCAAAATGTAGTATCAAACTACAGAAGGAAGTGTAGCATGGTGGAAGTTTCATATAACAAACAAAATATTTGCTTAAAATTATTACTTACCACTAACGCCGTTACAAATATTTATTTCACTTTTTGTCCCACCACTCTTTGGCTGGTCGAGGGGAAGGGGTTGGGATGCAAATAATAAAGCATTTAATCTGAAAAATATTTAAAACTTATCGGATTTGTTAAAGAACTTTTAGCAGAATCCGATATTTTGATATACATTTTTCAGTTGCCCCCTCAAAATGCGATATCCAGCCAAAAGTTTTTGAAGGGGGGGGGGAGGCAAAAAGTCAAAATCAAATTTGTATCAGAATTTTTGACCAAACAAAAGATTTTGTGGAGAGTATTATGAGTATTGTGAAAGAAATGGGAATTGGAATCATGTTTTCAATCTTACCTCGGTAGGATCGAATATTTCAAAATAATGATAAAATCTTCAGTTAAGATTTACACGAACTAAAATAACTGTTTTTAAAACCTTTTCAATAATAGAAAATAGTTAAAAGTATTAATATTGCATTGAAATCATTTCATCATAAATGAAAGATACATATGTGCATAAGAATGATCATTATAATAATAATTTAATTATATAATAAAAATATATATAATATAATATATATAATATAATATATATATAATAATAATATAATAATATAATATATAATATAATTTAAAAATATATATATAATAAAAATAATTATAATAATAAATTAATAATATAATAATTTATAATAATATTTTACCATCAATTTGAATGATCAGTATTTTTTTCTAAAGTACTCTGCGGGACGCATTCAAAAGCTTCGAGGGCCGCTTGAGCACCATTGTACTACATGAAATAAGCACATATATGTAGGTGTATGACGATATCGTAGAGAAAATTAAAAACAATGTTTTATCAGATATGAAATCAAGCGACCTCTGTACTTTTTAGTAGATTAAAAATTTTGATTTTCTTCAGCTTCAGGCGCCGTCTTGTAAAGGTTGATGACCAAAACTGGAATATTTTTAAATAACTTTTTTAGGAAATTAGCCTGTTAGAGATCGTGGAACGTTGAAACATAGATTGGGTGATGTCAAAAGTACGAAAATGAGGTTTGAAGTTGAAAAACACTTTCGCATTTTTTCCTGCCGCATACTGTATATCACCTGTGCTTCTATCTCCAAAAAATCCCTGTTATCGACAATAAGATTAAGTTCTATTACAACTGTGTGTGATAATAATAACTTAAGTTCTAGTTAAGTTATAACTTTGAACTCGTTTGAGGTTTCATTGCGGAAAACCCGCTCCGCAAGCTCAGTTATACCATGCTCGATCCGTTTCGTTGCTTCCGGTAAGACATTATCTTCCGTTGCCAGTTAGCAACGATTTGGTTCATGAATCAAACATCAGAAGTAGGAACTAGGTACACAATGGTGCATGGTCGCAGGAGGATGTGCTGCGCAGCAACATCATAAGATGGATTGCAATAAACATTTTCCTCGAAGGTAGTTGCCTACACACTGGCAGGATCTAGAGATATTGCGCCCAATCTTCATCTCATCTCTCAAACACGAGTTCATTCCGGGAAGCAGAGGAAAAACCACGACTCAATTGGATGCGTTCGAAGTACGAAGTACGGCGACGGTTTGCGTTTGTCTCATGTAGATAGAAATGTTCCGCCGGGAGTGATGCGAGATGCGCTCTGTTGGTTACACGATGGCCAGTGGGAGTGGATATATCCATCGCTCTGACAAACGATCTCTGCCAGCATATACTTACATATTATTGCTGGGCACCGGTTTTAATGGAGAACGGTGGGGCAGTAGCTGTACAGAATGTCTAAAATGAAGTATCAGATTAGTAAATATGTACAAACCGTATCAATTAAAAGAATCATTTGAAGCATTTGCATGGGAATTTATAATGTCCTTGTTTACAGAAGATGCAAAGTGCAAAGTTGCTGGGGCGTTTCAGGGATCTCAAGGGGTTTTAGTGGAGTACATGGAGATCTCAGAAAAGTTTCAAGAAAGTTTAAAGGGTCCTATCAAAGGGTTTCAGGGGGCTCCAGGGATTCTCAGTGGCAATTCAGAGGGTTTCAGGGGTGGAGATTGCGTGAGTTTGTGGATACATTAATTTTCGGAGCATTTTTCAGCAGCGTTTTCGTTGGTTTTGCGGAGCGTCATGGGGTCCGGCTTCAGAGTGGATTATGGTAGCATTTCAGGAGGTTTCAGAGGATTTTAAGTGTATTTCAGAGGCGTTATGGAGGCGTTACGAAGACGTTTCAGGGGTTTCAGGGGGTCTCAGATGTTTTATATGGCGTTCAGGTTTTGGGGAGATTTTTAAAGCATTTTAGGAAGTTTTTAGAAGCATTTTAGGAAGTCCGAAGACGTTTCCGGAAATTTCGGAGCTTCAGGTGCGTTACATGGGTCCGAGAGAGTTTTGTGGGGATTGTGCAAGCATTTCAAGAAGTTTCAGAGTATTCTCAGAGGGTATGATAGGCGTTACGAAGATGTTTTCGGGGGTTTGGAAGGGTCTCAGGTGCGTTACATGGGGTCCAATTGAATGTTAAGGGGGGAGGAGGGGTTGGAGGATTTTGAAGCTCTTCAGGATGTTGTAGAGGATTTTCAGAGTTACCTTCACTAAGACCCTTGAAACCCTTTGAAACGCTCCTGAAATATCTCTGGAACATTCATATCCACTCCATTGAAATGTACTTGAAATCCTCGTTTTTAAATGCCCCTAAAACCTCTTTTTAGTAAGAGTGTTCCCGCATCAAACCTAACCTGAAAAACGTCGACACGCCCATGAAACCTCCGTAATCCCATTGAAACGCCTTTGAAATCATATTTATTTAAAATGCTATTGAAACGCATTGGAACGTCTATGAAAAACTCCAAAAACCTTCCTGAACTCTTCCCAAAAAATCTATTTGAAATGCCTCCAAAATGTCTTGAAACACCCCTGAAACACCTTGTAACACCTTAAAAGTAGACGTGTGCGCCGCCGCGCCGCGCCGCTGACGATTTTTACACGCCGCCGCCGCCACTTAAATTGACCCGGCTGTTCATATTTTTCCACGCCGCCGAACAAAATTTGCCACGTCGATAAGAAAACGACAAAGATTTTTTTCTCACCAACATTTTACGAACAACATATTTAAACCTGATGGCAATAAAAGTGATAATTTTAAAACAGTTTCTATTGTTTTTCCTTGTATTTTTTTGAAGTTCTTGTAAATCTTTTGTAACATTTTTATGTGATTTACTTTAATGATTTATTACAACAATACTTTGAAGATCTTCATCAGTTCTATTTTAAGTACTAACTGAGTCTCTTTTGTAAACCGCTTTTGCTGTGCATGCATCGCTCCTGTAAGGAGTATGGCAGCATAATCGATCGCGTTCGCTATTGTCTCGAGTGAAAATCAAAACAATAGATGCGCGGGTGTTTAGTGTTCAGTATTGTGTTGTTCTTTGCTGAGTATTGTGTTGTTCTTTACAGAGAAGAACATTAATCAAGACAATTAGATGATCGGCATTAAACCACAAAAACCCCACAACAATTGGTGAGATCTTTCCAATATTATTTATTTATAAATATTTCTATTTCAGTATATTTACTTTATAACTGCATATAAGTTGAAAATTCGCTATTTTCAACATCCTTCCATCTATTGGAAGATGCTTCAGTTCTGGGCTCTTTCTAAGTTGATGAAGGGATTTATAAATGCTTGCAAGGACTTGGCCAGGTGTGTAGAGCTGAGTGAATCTATGACATTGTAGATAGTAGCGACATCAGCAATGTCAATGGAAATATTCAACTTTGCAACTCCATCCAAGATTTGTGCAAGTATTCATGCTATGCTATGCTATGCTATGCTAACTGAGTCTATTTTGTAAACCATAACGAATTACCAACAAAATTCTACAAATTACAAACACATCCTCCAACATATCTTCTATATATATAAAAATGCAGTGGCATACGTGGGACTGCGCATAACTTGCGAACGGGAGGTCCGATTTTGGTCGTCTAAGTTTTGTTCTGTTAGTTTTCACCCAAGGAAGGTTTATGAGGCAGAAACATGGAAAAATTGAGAGTTTTTGAAAATCGATCTTCCATACATTTTGACCGGGGACTTGGTCTTGGCTAGAAACTTGAAATGTCAAAAAACGCAGTAGGCAAAACAAAGTTTGCCGGGGACAGCTTTATATATAAAAATGCAGTGGCATACGTGGGACCGCGCATGACTCGCGAACAGAACGTCCGATTTGGGTCGTCTTGGTTTTGTTCTGTTGGTTTTTACCCAAGGAAGGTTTACGAACCAAAAAACATGAGGAAATTGAAAAAAATGAAAGCTCATTTTTCATGCACTTTGAGCGGGGACTTGAACTTAGCTAGCGACTTGAAACGTCAAAAAACGCAGTAGGCAAGACAAAGTTTGCCGGGGACAGCTAGTTATTTGTATATCTCTTGGAAAATTTTCATGGTAATTTACGAATGACCGTCTTGAAGGCATATATTGCATGCAATCTTCAGAAATTTTCCCCAGAAGACCTAACAGAAATTTCACCATAAATTCTTCTAAAACTACTCCATGCTTAAGAAACTCCTCCATGGATCATTTCAGAAATATCTCCGGGAATTCTTTCAGAACGCCATCCATGGATTACTGACATTCTAACAGCGTTTTAGTTTTAGAAAATAAAGAGTCCAGAATTCTTTCAGAAATTTATCCAATGATTCTTAAAAAAATCCGAATGTTCCTTCAGATATATTTTTTAGAGATTATTGCATCGCTAAAAAATATTTCTGTTGATTCATCCATAAATTGTCCAAAGAATTTCTATGCTGCACCACTAAAATGGCTCCTAAAATAGGGTCACGCAAATTCTCCATTTTCAACCCACCTCCCTTCTATGGCACACTTTTTGTAAAGGTCGTGGGATTTCGGCTTTCAGTCCAAGAGAAGCGTTGATTCTCTTATCTCATCGCCAACGTTTCCATCCGAAACGTTGGCGATGAGATAAGAAAATCAACGCTTTTCTTAGACTGAAAGCCGAAATTCCACGAGAAATAAGTCTACTTCCCAGTCGAACCTCTACAAGTTTTTGTATAGGACTCCTCTGAAATTATCACACACTTCGGAATCCCTCCCTCCTCAAAACGTGGCGTAACTTACGGACTATCGCCCTTCAGAATTAACTCTAGGAATTATATTTACACAGTTATCCCAGAGTTCGTTCAGGAATTCCTCCTTCGGACTTCTCCTATAAATTACTTCGTGGAGTGTCCCTAGAACATTCTTCAGAAGTTCTTCCATGATTTTGTTAAGTAATTCCAGTAGATATTCTTTCAGTGAATTCTGAAAAAAATCATATAGTTCATGAGTTCCTTCAAGTATTGCTCTACGTATCTCACTATTTTATTCCAATGATACCATTTGGAATTTTTCTTCGGATTCTTTAAGAAATTTAAAAATATTTAAGTAACAATTTCTAGAAAGTTTAACATATATTCCTTTGGAAATTTCTAGGAACCTTTACAGAAGATATAGTATGTCACCAGACAGCCCTTTAGAGATTCCTTTAAAAATATGTTCAAGAATTCCTCCGGGAATTCTTTCCGAACATCCTTCATGCATTTTGTGAAAGATCTCTCTTGGATTTTTTTAAAATATTTTTTAATAAATTCTTGTAGAAACTCCAGGGTTTCTAGGGAAGAGTTTCCAGAAACTTCTTTAGCAACACAATTATTTCAGAAAATTCCTTGGGACTCTTTTATATGATCTTCAGGAATTAGATAAACAATTTGTTCAAAAATTTCACTACAGATACTTAAGAGTTTCTTCTGAAATATCACTTAAGGCTACTTCAGTAATGTAAGGATTTTTATGAATGTCAGTAAGAGATTACCTTAAACATTTTTCCATGATTTTGTTTTTTCAATTTCAGAATTTTCAGCAATTCCTTCGGAAATTCTTCCAAGGATTCCCGTTTAAAATATCGCCAGGGGTTACCGAAGAAATGCCTAGAAGGATTCTCTTTGGAATCCCTTCTACGATTCTTACAGAAATATTTCCAGGGATTGGTCCGGGAATTCTTTGAGATATTACTCCACATATATTTACAGAAATATTTTATGAAATCACATAAACATGTAGGAGTTAGTCACCGATGGTACCTGAAAGAATTTCTATACAAATGTTTAAAATTTTCTTGATGAGATTTTATTTTATTGAAGCAATTTAAGAAACAATCGTTGGAGAAGCTCCTAGAAAAGTCTCTGGGGGGCTCCAGAGATTCACCACAAAAGTTCAGTCAATTGGACGCAGTGGTTTAATTTCCCCAACAGAGGGGTGAGAAAAAAAGCTCCTGAGATGGCTTTGGAGGAATTTGTAGAAGAATTTCATGGGATTTTTTTTTTTTGGAAAATTCAAGGAAAAAATCCTGGAGAAGTTTTGGATAAATTCCCTGTAGTCATTTTTAAAGAAAACTCTTGTGGAATTTCTTAATTGAATCATGAAGAAGTTTCTGAAGCAATCCTTGAAAACAATTCATCGGGAATTCGTGCAGAAATTGCAGACAAAGGTACTGAAAGAATTCTTGAGTTATTCCCCATATGAATTGTTGAAGGATGATTTGGAACAAACCCTGGAAGAACTCCTGGAGATATTCTGGATTCTAGAAAGAATTTCTTGCTCAATGTCTGCATGTGGAAAAACTCTCTGATGAAATTTCCCTTGTGATGTATTCTTAAAGGAATCGAAAAAGAAATACCCTGGGAAACTGGAGAATGCTGTGCAGTAATTCTAAGAAGAGATATTCTTGAGATGTTCCTGGAGAAATGTCAAGAAATAAATCCTAAAGTGATTTCTAAAGGAACTCCTGAAAGAATCTTTGAAGGTATTTATTAGGGATCACCGGAAAAAAAATGAAAGAATCCTTGAAGGAAGGTTTCTATAAATCTCTAGATAATTTGGCGATCCCACCCGTGGAAGAATATCTAAGGATCTTCCAGGAAGCGCCCTCGAGGAACGTCCTGAGGAATCTATTGAGAATTTTCTGGAGGAATTCCTGAAGAAACGCATGACAGAATCCCTCGGGGAATTCCTAAAACCCTAACCCTAAACCCTAACAGAACTTAAAAAAATCAGATTTTACCATGACAGCCCTGGTTTAAAATGAGTTTTAGAAAATACTATCCATAGAAGAGACGAGCAACTTTGTGAATTTCTATCGAGAGGAATTCTTTATAAATTTTCTGGTAAACGCCATTAAGGGTTCTCTCTGAAATTTATAGCATAACTCTTGCAAGGATAGTTTTCGTTGAAATTTCTGATTTACATACGTTTAAAACTTTCACACAAAATAGATGAAAATTGTTCTTTAATAAAAGAAACAAATTATTCTGTATTGACATTTTTTAGCATTTCACTAAAAAATATAAGGTCACGCCGATTACGCCGCCGCCGCTGCCTCAAATTACTATAAGCGCCGCCGCCGGTGAAAACTGCTTCGGCGCACACGTCTACAAGGATCCTGATATCCCTTAAATCGTTCTTAAAGTCCCTTGTAACGGGTTCCGAGTCATTTGGCCGATCGCCATTTTGCCGAATGGCCGAAAAATGAATGATGAAGTCAAGTGACCATGCCACTGTTCCCCGTCTCAGTATAACTCGAAAGAACAGCCTATGATTCAAAGACGGAAAAATCTTTGATGATATATTGGCAGTTTCAACGCCAACTAATCCCTGAATATTTATACTAGAAAGAATAGCCTATGATTAAAATAAGGAAATACTTCTGATAATCATATTGGCAGTTGGAATGTCAAAAAATTCCTCTAAATTTCTTTTGATCATGTTTCGGCCAAACGGCATTCGGCTAAACGGCATTCGGCCAAATGACCGGACACCCTTGTAACGTACCTGAAATCCCAGTAATCCCATTAAAACGCCAACATGAAACACCCTTGAAAAGCTCGTGAAATGCCAGAAACACTCCCTGCAACCCTATTTATTTGGGCTCTCTGCAAACTCCGTTGGCCCCATCTCTAACACCCAGGAGCAAGTCCTACTCTCGCAAACTTAATTTCCCGTTCCCGAGCCTATTCGTGACATACAAACACCATTGCATTTTTATTTAAAATTTGCATTCCAAAGCTTGCAGTTCAAATGGATAGTAGGGTGGATGATCAGAGTAGAGTGTATGGATGCATGATAGGGTAGAGAGTTAGAGTAAAGAATAGGGTAGAAGGTAGTGTAGACGGTAGTGTTGAATGTTTGGATTAAGAGTAGGATAAGAAGTAGTTTGTAGGGTAAGAAAAGATGGAAGGGTAGAGGGTAGAATAGACGGTAGGCAAGGAGTAGGGTAGCGAGTAGGGTAGAGTGTTATGGTGAAGAATACGGTAGAGGGTTAGCATAGACGGTAGGGTAAATGGTAGGGTAGTGAGTAGGATGAAGGGTTAGGTCGGAGGGTTATGGTGAAGGATAGGATAAAGAGGAGGTAGAGCGTTATATCAGAGAAGTAGGATAGAGGGTTGGTTGAAGGCTTATCGTAGAGAGTAGTGTAAGGGATAACGGTAGAGGGTGGGTAGATGTTAGGATAGTTGGTACGGTAGAGAGAGGATGAGATGAGATAGGATAGAGAGATAGTGAGTTAGGGTAGAAGGTACGATAGAAATTAGGGTAGAGGATATGATTAAGACTAGGGTAGAGCGCAAATTTCCCAAATGGAGGAGAACGTGATTTTGGAGCCGACCTGCTGATAGGGTGGAGCGTAGCGTAGAGGATCAAGGTAGAGGGTGAGCAGACGGTAACGTAGAGAGTAGAGAGTACGGTGAAGCAATGAGATTTGGGATTTCTTCAGGCATTCCTCTCGAAATTCTTCCGGGATTTGTCCAGATGTTCCTTCCAGAATGCTTCTTTGGAAAATCCTGACTGGATTCTTTTTGGCATTCTACTACCTCATATCTGATTGCTGGTATCGGCTGTGTAAAACTTGGTTAAAGTTCATTTGCGGAAGTCTCGGCTAAATGCTTGACGTATGAACTTTGATGTTAGGGTGCCTGTACCAGTTATCGCACCACCTAAGAAAAACTATTTCTACGAAAATAAGAAGAAGACCGACGAATGTAAACAATAAGTCAAATGATTGATTAGTTTTCATACTTTACAGGAAAAATATAAAACCGGAGCCAAAACTACTTTTAGTATTTATTACGGCGTGTGCCAATGATATAGGAACCCTGTACCAGTTATGGATACATTTGTTAATTTGGGTTCCACTTCGCACTATTTACATGCATTCCTTATGGGATTTGCCAAAACTGGTACACTATGGCGAAATAGGGTGCAAGGAGGCCGAAAAGTTAAGGAAAATGATTTATTTCTACCATAATTTGAGCAAATTGTGAAGTTTGAATGATTGCAATCATCTTTTGTGATCGTGATCTATTGTTCACTGAATTTTTCTTGTTGATTTGTATCTTTAAAGGTTGAAAATCAACTATGGCGAATTTGAGGTACTATAGCCATAACTGGTACACTGAGCCTACAACAATTTTAATTTATATAGAACAATTATTACCACTCAAAACAACAACGGAACGTTTAACAAAATCTTAAATCTGATCTCTATGTTTCCTTGAACATTAACCCACCGTGCCCTGTTCACTTTTTTGTGACACAAAGTACTCCCGGTAATATTTCTATCATTGAACCGCTGCTCCTCTCGCAAGATGTAGAGCAAACCGACGACCGCAATGCAATGGGGGGAAAATGAAAGTGAGACACACAAAGATGTTATCATTTTGTAACGATGTCAATAAAATAAAAGCATTGTCCTCCTCTGTTCCTGCACTGCGTTGAACCATGTGCACTGTAGGTGCCCAACCTCTCCACGAAAGAACACTGCTGCTGCCGTACCTACTACTAGGGTAAACAGGTATAATATGCCCCCCCCTAAGCAAAAATGGAAATACATCTGAAACTGGCGCCTTATTCCATCTATTGTTCAATGCAAATCGTTGTTACGAAAGTTAGTGAAGTGTTGCATGCGAACTTTGACTTTGGAGAGGTGGCTATGGAAGCTTTGAAACGTTTTTCGAAAACGTTCCAAAATTTGCCTTTTCAAAACAAACGGGGCAATACGCCCCATCAAAAGAAAAACGTCCAGCCCGTGATAAAAATGTCCCAGGGGATAATTCCACCACATGCTTATCTTAGGAGGGTCTTTCAACAAGTGTTTAACTGCATAAAAGTTACAAAGTAACACAAGCAAACAGAACTAGCTTCATTTACAATGAAGTCAGCTCACAAGAGGTAAAATATTACGCCAAAAGCCTCGATTTCAGACTTTTTGATATTTTTATTGCTTTTCTGTACTAATCCACTAACGGATCAGCTTGATGGCAATAATTCTTCAATATTTAAGGTTTTTAATCGATGACGCATGCGAAAAGCGCTTGAATCGGTAGAAAATGAAGAGGGGCGTTTTGCCCCGGTGGGGCGCATTATACCCTTTTACCCTACTAGGTATAGTTACCTACTGATGTGCTCCGAGGACAACAATTGGATGCACTTTTTGCCCGCTTTGGACCCCTATTGAACGCTGACATACACAATCAGTGGACGACCAATGACAATGGTTCAATTTCAGCAAAGTGCATCGCCGTTCCTCGTCGTCAGTGTCCCATACTCGGTGGTTGGTGCCCGAGCAGAATAAGACAACAACAAATGTTTGGAACTTAATTTAATTTATTTATTTGTGATGTAGTTTTTGTATGTGGTTGAATTTACAAAATTATAATACTTAATTCAGAAGCATATACAGGGGGTGGCCAATATGTTTTGGATAGGCTACTTTTTTTTTCTCTTATTTTCCATAGAGTGCACCAAAAATTCTCAAATTTTGACTGTTTCTTAACCTGTTATACACTCCCGATAAAAAGTTTGGGGTCACCCCCTCAAAAACATGTCATTTTTCTAGGCCCATATCTCCTTTTTTAAAAAAAAAGAAACTTTTTTTTAAAAAATTGTATGTAAACTTAACTTAAAGTTGCCAAAATTAAAAAAAAAAATGAATATAAACTTACGGCAGTGTCGCTGGAAATTGGGTCGACCAAATTTTAAGATGAGAGCGGTAGGGTAAAAAATATAAATAAAAAATATAAATAAAAAAATAGTATATGTATACATACAGGATACCGTATTCAATAAAATTACAATTACAATTACAATAACAATATCAATTATTGGATCAAACAGCCCCTATTCTGATGACTTACACACTTAAAACAGAATGCCGAGATCGGCTGTGCGGATCTCGGTTAAAGTTCATTTTCTGAAATCTCGGCTAAACGCTTGACGTTTAATGTTTGATGGTAGCGGCACCCATGGGTGCTGCTATGAATAAACTTGATTTTTTGCTGATATCTCAGTTAAATTTCGATTGCCGAGCGCTCGGCTGTGCGAATCTCGGTAAAGGAATGGAAATTAGCCGAGCTCGACTGAGTGTGTACGTTGAAAATACGCTTAACAATTAAGAATTTACTTCAAAATTATCGAAAATGTATTTTGTTTTTCACTAAAACCCCTCAAATGCACAGTTACGCAAGACGACATACACTTCACAGTCACATGCAATATTCACCTCAAAACCGTTGAATTAATAATTGTTGGAAATTTAACCGCCTTATGGCTATGAAAAATGTTCAATAAAGAAGCATTAGGCAGCCATTCTCTTAACATTCATCTAGAACGCCTAAAATAGGTAATGTCCAAAATACATCACAATTTTTCTACTGTAAATATATTTTGGTCATCTGACGAACTACATGGGGACGCTGTGCGATTGCATACTTGGAGGCGTATTCTGTGAGTCTGGCGATATTTTCTTGATTTTAACAAAAACTGTAATAGTTATCAAAATAGATGCCTGTTAAGCGAGAAAAATTGATTATTTGCAAGAAAATATTTGTTAATTTATGCTACTTCCATGATTTAGCAGTACACATGGCTAAACATTGAGATAATTGCCCTGTCCAATTTATATATACCTGAGGGTGTCCAAAACATATATTCGGTGTCCAAAATGCAATTCTAACAGGCGATTGGAAATTGTGATTTTCTCAGATTAAAATGCGCTCGTTAAGATTTTTATCACCAGGAACGCAAAGAACAATCATATTATAAGCGTAATAGTAACTTTGCAAAATAATCAATTCTTTTCTAAGGAAGCTAGGGGACGATTTTTCTAACGTTGTCCTCAGCCTGTCCAAAATACATGAATTACCCTAATATAAACTATTTTCTATGTATTAGCTTTCAACAGCCTTTTACCGAACTTGGACTTGGACAAAGATATCTACAAATAAATTTTCCATGTTTCATGATAGTGACCCCAAACTTTTGGCCGATACACCCTTTTGAGGGGTGACCCCAAGCTTTTGGTCGATGACATCAAGGGTTAATTTACTTAATAACTTTTTTCTAGATTTTTTATCTAAGTTCTGTAAAAAGCGGTTGACAGCTAATAGAAAATAGGTTATATTACCGCTCTCATCTTAAAATTTGGTCGACCCAATTTCCAGCGACACTGTCGTAAGTTTATGTTCATTGTTTAGAAAATTTGGCAACTTTAGATTAAGTTTACCTACAAAATTTTTTGAAAAAGTTTCTTTTAAATCATGTTCAAAGTTTCTTTGATTTATTATCTTTTGAATGAACCCTTGGGTTTTGAAATCGGACGCAAATTGGCGGAGATAAGGGCTTAAAAAAAAATGACATTTTTTTGAGGGGGTGACCCCAAACTTTTGATCGGGAGTGTATGTACATTATTGGCAAATTTGAGCTCGATTGGTTAATTTTTCGCGAAGTTAGAACCGTTCTGGTAAAACACTATTTTTAGACAACTAATTTTTATACTGTCATATTTCAGAAACCATTGAACCGAATTGAATGAGATTTTGAACGTTTATCAACAATATACTGATACATGATACAACGTTATAAAATATTTTAAAAAAATTCACGACAAATAAAGTCATACCGGTTTGACATTTTCCCCCATATACAGAAAAATGAGTTAAATTTGCAATACCACACAAAAATTACAAAATGTGTGTTATTTTTTGTTAACCCAAATAGGCTCTAATAAATCTTATTAGAGATATTTTGAGAATAGAAGTAGAAAATCTTTGGATATTAAAACTAAAATTTAATGACATTAATGTAAAAAAAAATACACTTTTTCGAGAAAAACTCAAAAAGTTCCAATCCATGATAACTTTTTTCGACGTTCAAAAAGTATCTGTGTTTCAATCCAGGTTTCGATAACTTATAAAGCAATAATATACTGTTGATAAACGTTCAATTTTTTTTTCAATTCGGTTCAATGATTTCGGAGATATGACAGTTCAAAAATAAGTTGTCTCAAAAATAGTGTTTCACGCAAACTGTTCTAGGTTCGCGAAAGATTAACCAGTCGAACTCAAATTTGTACCAATAATACACATATAATAGATTGCCAAACAGTCAAAATTTGAGAATTTTTGATGCATTCTATGACAAGTTACCGCATGTTGAACTTGTTTGTGAGAGAAAAAAAAAGTTGCCCATCCCAAACATTTTGGTCATCGTAACATTTTGGTATATCGTAACACAGCTACACACCAAAACTGTGATACACTGTTTCGTATCTGGACAAAAAAATAAAAAAGTGGAGGAACGCCAGAGCTGCGATTGAGCGAGCGAAAATACGAGAAACCAAAGCTACAGCCAGAGAAGAGAAGGACATCTCAGAACAAACCGAACACACGAAAAGTGTTGAATTTTAGGCGTGAAAAATCGACTCGATTTATTTTGTTTCTACCCATTTCGTTTCCATCGTATATAAACGTCAAAACAACTGCATGACTCAAAGTGTATTGATTATTTCAGGTATAATCAAAATTAATGAACAGATGACGTCATATCAATGATTAATTATCTTATTCTTCGAAATTTTGTTTCATTGAGAGCGTATCAATTGTTGTTTCGACCACTATTGCAATAATATGGTGCACGTACCAAAGATGTTTTTTGCAATTGCAGGCTGTTATAAAGCATAATAATGGTGTTTTAACAATTTTTCTTGATTATAATAACGGTTTCATACATATTCCCATCACATCGCGTACCCTATTTACGGTTTTAAGAGATAAGCAACTTTGACTGTGTCCCCGAAATACATTCTAGTTAAACACTTTTTTTTGCGAATCAGTTTTTGAGTTGGTGTACCTGCCTCCGAAATACTTTGCTTTTTCGTGTCAACACGGTTGAAATTTTCCGTGTAAAAAGCGTGGCTTCAACCGCTAGGTGTCGCGATCAACAGCATGAAATATTTATCAATTTCTGACTCGGGAGATGGCCTTCTCTTCTCTGCTACAGCCCATCACCGTTATTCGATCCTCGAGAAGGAAGTCGAACGTACAAGTACATTAGATGGGAACATATGAGCATGAGCGAAATCCACAGCCGGCAAACGTGAGAAAGGCGGAAACTTCGGCTATATTCGTCTCCTCTATGATATCTCAAGTTAACTTAGATGAGATGAGATGAATGCCCTGACACCAGTTAGTTAAGTACATGTCTGGACAGTTGTCAACCAAACCGTCTGCCCGGTTGGAACGCTGCGCTAGTTCGAGCACCCAAGTATCGACCGTGCCATCAACATATCTTTAAAAAAAAAGACACGGACACCGTCTTCAGACAGAGGCTGTACAGACTGAACGAAACTTAACACTAGACAACGGACACGACATACATTACGAGCACCAGTGGATACGAGGAAGAAACATTTCTTGAGAAAAGTTTCATCACTCGGAGCGGAAATCGAACCCTCACTCCTTGGCATGGTACGGTTATACGCTTGGTGACGCTAACCGCACGGCCACGAGGCTCCACAATCACCAGCTCATGGGAGTCACAAACAGCTATCAGCAGCATGAACTCAAATTAATCCCAAGGGTTGAGATTATTTTGTCATTATGAACAACTTTTTCATAGAAACAAACTCTCTAAAGTATTAGTGTAAAAAGTTAGACGTTGGTGTCACCTTCACTATTACTATAACTAAATATCAAATGTACTAAAAATACCAGAATATGCCTCTCCCAATTTTCGACAGCATGTTGGCCTAGTAACTCGTATACCTCGATTTTATGGAGATTTAAATTACCGAAATGTCCATGTAATCGAATTTCACATAAAATCGAAGCAAACCTTTTTTCATTTTATTTTTATTTAAATTGTATACCGATATGCACACAAACATACAAAAACTGCCATGAGAACTAAGTTTTCGCTAAAAGGCTTGGAATGTTTGCGATATATTAGCAATACTCGCTAAATAACGAATGAACCACTATCTCGCCAGCTTGTTACGATCGAAATCTGTTGTCTCCAAAAACATGTATGGATGATTCAAAAGTCAATATTTTGAGCAATAGACATATACAATAACGTTATTTGCATAAACTTCAAAAAAAAATCAAAAAATTCAGAAATTTTATCAGGGGTTACTTTGTAAATGTCTCCAGGATTTGCCTTGGAATTCCATTACGAATTGATTCAGGGGTTCTCAAACTTTTTCAGCTTGCGACCCACTTTCGATTTTTAAAGAATTTGGCGATCCACCAGCGTATTTTCATAAAGTACGCCATTTTTGAAAATTTGGACAACTTTTTAATAAATACATTTTATCACTTCCACAGGCTTTGGATCATCTTACATTACGTAAGTAGTAAATAGTTTTTTAAAACTATTGTACTCTTTCTGTTTTTTTTTAGTCTGAGTATGATTAAGGTACCCAAGTGTCCAGTTTCGGTAAACCTTAGTCTAAAGAATTTGAGAAGTTTTCAAGTTTCCAATCAAGTCTGACTTCAAGCAGCACTACAAAACAGGATTTTGGTTTTCTCTCACATATTCTAAAAATAAACAAAACAAAAACTATTTATTCAAATTCTTTGAAGATGCTGAAGCAGTTTTGTACTTCTGCAGAATTTTAAAATCAACTACAAAATGACAAAATGAGACATCAAGTTGAACATTCAAAATTATGTTTCTGCTGGATGGTCAGATACACTTATTTTATTTATATTTTATTGCAATTATTTTTCTGTTGTTCTGATTTCTGCGAAAGTTCGGATTATCGATACTCATCAGAATTTTTCCGAAGTTAACTATTACTTATGTTCGGTAAAGTTTAGGTTTCCTGTCGAAGATTGGTATTTTTTGTTGGTTTTTAATAAATTTAATAAATATCAAAATTTTGTTTTTTTTTTTATATTTTAACTGCCGAACTTGGTATGTAAATATCTTACTGACAATGCAAACTGCCAGCATTAAAAAATCCTTTTGATCGAAAACTCATAGTTTCAGAATCGATTTCAGAACACCGACAGTAGAGCCAATATTAAATGTACTCCAGACTAAGACTTATAATACAAAATTTTGAATAGCATTAAAGAGATACCGCACTTCTAAAAAATAACTCTGTCGATTTTCCAAGGGAGTATTTGTACATTACACAATGGCTAGCTGACAGATAATTAAGATATTTATAACAATATTGCCCAAGCCTCCGAGACCCACCAAAAATCAGCCCGCGACCCACCATTGGGTCGCGACCTATAGTTTGAGAAACGCTGAGTCCTTTTACAAATTGTTTCAGAAATTCCTCCAGGGACCCCTTCTGAAATTTCTTTAGGGATTTTTGTGAAAATTTAGAGTTTCGCGAAAAGCATTTGATAGAGCGTGGTAACTGGTTGTGCTGTATTTGCGCAATGATCTTTCTGTGCGAGTTGTGTAGATTTGTACTGCTATCTGCTCGATCACCTTTTGTTGCAATTCTACGGTGTTAAATAACCCAGAACTTTCAGCTTTATTACTACGGTCTCTAAAGAAAACTACCCAAATCAATGTTACAGATTATTTCAGAAAAGTGTTCCTCCAAAAGTGTCACAAAGATTTTTTTACAAATTCTGGCATGAACTGTTAATACCTCCATGATTTTTCACAAATCATTTCAGAGATTGTTTGAGAAATTCACCCAGGGATTAATTCAGAAATTTCTTCTTCTTCTTTTCGGATCTACGTTGCCATTGGAACTTGACCTGCCTCTCGTCAACTTAGTGTTCTTTGAACACTTCCACAGTTGATAATTGAAGGACTTTCTATGCCTGCGATTGCATGAATTTGTATATTATGAGACAAATACAATAATACCTTACTCAAAAATTCCTCGAGCCATTCGATTGGAAAATCTATTAGAGATTCCATTCAAAAATCAACCAAAAAAGTTTTAGATAGTTTTCTAAAAAAATTTCTAAAAATTTTTTTTTCGGGAATTAGTCCGAATATTCGGCCAAAAATTCCCTTACGAACTCTTTCAAAAATTCTTCCAATGAAATCATTCTGAAATTTTCTTCAAAGATTGTCCTATTCTACAAATTCCACAAAGAATTCTGCCAAAGCAGCTTGCATGATATACTTTTGAAACTCTTCCATTTTTCCCCAATAGTTATCTATGAATTAGAGCAGAAATTCCTCCAGAGATTTTCCAAAAATTCGTTCAGAGATTCTTTCAGAAATTTCTGTAGACATTTATTCAAATTTTTCTCCAGAGATTCCTTTAACAAAATTTTCAGCGATGCTTCCAGAAACTATTACGGAGTTTTTTTCAGAAATTGTTTCAAAAGTTCCTTCAATTCTTGTACTGGGGTTACTTTGAAAATTCTTCCAAGGAATTTACCGAAAATTCTCACAGCAACTTCCAATTTCTGGTGGAATAGGGATTCCTCCGAACGTTTCACAAAGAGATATTTTATAAGAAGGTTGTGTATGAATTCTACCGAAGTTCCGCCAAGAATTTCTCCAGAAAATCCTTCAGAGATTAAACCTATTTTTTCGGAACTTTTCCAGATTTTTTTTCCATAAATCCTTCGGAAATTCCATTGAGCATTCTCTCAAACGATCTTCCAAGGATTTATTCCAAAACAATCTCCAGAGGTTGCTTTAGAAATTGCTCTAGGATTTTTTTTTAATCTGAATTCCTGCCAGAAAATCTTCCTGGGATTTCTTTAGAAATTCTTCCAGGTACCCTTGGAAACTGCCCTAAGGGTTCCTTCGCATATATTTTGGAGGGATTCTTTCAGAAAATCTCTCATGGATTTTATTATAAATTCAACTTAAAATTTCTTCAGAAATATCTCCAGATTTTGCTTTACAAATTTCTCCAAGGATTATTAAAGAAAACGTCCACAGATTTTTCGATTATTCTTTCATGGACCCTCGCTGAAATCCATCCTAGGATTCATTTGAAAAATCTTTCACGAGTTTTCGAAAAAAATCCCCCATTGATTTTTAAAGAAATTCTTTCAGGTACTCGTTTGGAAAGCCTTAAAAGATTTACCTTAAAAATCATCCAGGAAATCCTACATAAAATCAGTCAGAAATCCTTTCATAAAATTTTATAGGGATTCCTTTACACTATAGACTGTCCTCCAGAAATTTCTCCAAGAACTCCTTAAAAAAGTCTTGCACGGGTAGCTTCTAAAAATGTTGAATGGATTCCTTAAGAAAATACTTCAAAAATTCCTTTCAGAAAATCTTGCATATATTGTTCCAGAAATTCATCTAAGAATTTCCACATTTTTAATAGAGATTCCTCCAGAATTTTTTCAAATCATTCATCTAGAAAACCTTCCATGAGCTTTCTCAAAAATACTCCATGGATATATTTTTTGGAAAATGGTTCACGGATACATTAAAAATCAGAAACTCAGAACTCTTTCAAAATTTTCTCAGAATTTTCTTAAGAGTTTTCTCCAAGAATTGCTTTAGAAATTCTATAACAGATTGTTAAGGAAATCCTCATGATTTTTTCACATTATTTAAGATATTCTTTCAATACATTTCTCTCCAAGGATTTCTTGACGAAATCTTAGAAATTCCTACAAGAATTCTTTCAATTTTTTTTCTTACAGGTACAGGGGATGGCCAAAATGTTTGGGATAGGCAACTTTTTTTCTCTCACAAAAAAGTTCTACAAGCTATAACTTTTTATAGAGCACATAAAAAAATCTCAAATTTTGACTGTTTGTCAACCTATTATGTGTGCATCATTGGTACAAATTTGGGCTCAATTGATTAATATTTCGCAAAGTTAGAACCATTCGCGTAAAACACTATTTTTCAGACAACTCATTTTTGAGGTGTCATATCTCGGAAACCAGTGAACCGAATTAAATGAAATTTTGATCGTACACTAACAATATGTAAATGCTTCACAAACTATTAAAACATGTTCTTTTGAAACGTCGAATAAAGTTATCATGGATTGACACTGTAATTTTTTCACATCAATGTCAATAAATTTCAGTGTTGATATCCAAAGATTTTCCACTTCTGTTCTCAAGTTATCTCTAATCAGATATATTAGAGCCTATTTAGATTGAAGGAAGAACACATTTAGTATTTTTTGTGTGATGTTGTAAATTTGACTTATTTTCCTCTATATGGCTAAAAATTTCAATCCGGTATAACTTAATTCGCCGTGAGAAAATATTACATTTTATAACGTCCTATTAAGTATCAATATATTTTTGATAAACGTTAAAAAATCATTCAATTCGATTCATTGGTTTCCGAGATATGACAGTTTAAAAATTAGTTGTCTAAATATTAGTGTTTTACCCGAACGTTTCTAACTTCGAGAAAAATTATTCAATCGAGCCCAAATTTGTACCAATGATGCACATATAATAGGTTGACAAACAGTCTAAATTTGAGATTTTTTGATGCACTCTATGAAAAGTTACATCATGTTGAAGTTTTTTGTGGGACAAAAAAAAGTTGCCTATCCCAAACATTTTGGCCATCCCCTGTACTTTTAGAGATTCTTGAAAGGAATGGAAAACATTCTTGCAAAAATTCACACAGAGATTCCATCAGAAATTCTTCCGGGTATTTCCCTATGTATATTCTCCGATATTCCTCCAGGAAAGATCTTCCAAGCGTACCTCTAGTAATTTCTCTATGGATTTGTCCAGAAATTCGTCCATAAATTGATTATTTTTAAATTGTTTAGGTGTTTTATAAGGGAAATCCCCAGGAGTTCAGCTTTTTCGATCGAAAACGTCTGATAAACACGATGGAATCAAAATTTTTGAAATCAGAATATACGTATTTTGAGAAAAAATCGATTTTGAGTTTTAAAATTGAAAAAAAATATTATATCAGGCAACACTGTATCGAAAAATAATATTTTTTTTCTAGATTCCCTGAACAATTTCCTTTCAAAAATATAGGAAAGAAATGATTATTTCCATATCGGACAAAACGAGGGGTGTCGCCACGGGCTGAGGGGTAATCCGATCGGCACCAAAATTTGGATTTTTCTCTTTTTCCATCTAAACAAATGTTCCAGCCAAATTTGTTTGAAATCCGTGATAGTCGATTGCAAGCGATTGGTCACTTGGCGCGGAATGACCCAGTTGTGATTTTTCTGCGCTTTGGGAGACATTTAAATTTGAAAGTAATACAATTTTTCAGAAATTTTTTCTGAATTTTTTGACATATCTGCGTACAGAAAGTATTTTGAACTCACATGGTTTCTAGTGAAAATATCGTAATATGCTCAAAACACTGGATTTTGATAAGCGAATTTAATTTTCAAAATAACTCCAAAACAGCAGACTATGTAATTTTAGCGTCTAGAAAAGAGTCATTCACTCTTAGAAAAAATCATGTGAATTTAAGTTCACTTGGATGCACATAAAAGGAGCGGCCCGTTTGACCCAAATTTACGTCTTCTATCACAAATAAAGTTGAGCTAGCAATCGCTAGAGCCGAAGCGAGAAATAAAGCATATGTAAGTAAAATAATGAACTAGATTCGAACACTGGTCCGCTGATTGAGAGGTACGTACTATACCTCTCGGCTGTACCACCGAGTTGTGAGACAAACGATAAATGTAATACTGTTTTTACCCATCTGGTCAGATAGGTATGTTGACATCTTGTGCCACCAACTCGAACTTACATGATGTATGTAAAATTAAGTCAAATTTGCCATTCAGTCATGAAATGTTTACTTACGTTGATGGTTTACGTCACGTGTAAATTCCTAATTTTTTAAGAGTGTTTATTTTAACAAAACAAACAACTTTGCCGAAAATGCATAGTCTATTGGATGTATAATTAAAAAGTTGGATAGTGGCGCCACCTATGCAAAAAAGCCGCGAACTACTACGTTCTTGGCAATTGATGCCTCAAATTATGCCAAAAAAACTTTATCGAAGACACCGTGTGCCGGAAATGCATTGTACTGGAGTTAGATTTTTGTCCCGCTAGATTGCGATCCTGGCCCTTAGTGATTGTTATCACATAGGGTGCCTGTACCAGTTATCGCACTATCTAAGGAAAACTACTTCCACAAAAATAAGAAGAAGACCGACGAATGTTGTCGATATGTCAAATGATAGATTTGTTTTCATACTTTACAGGAAAAATATAAAATCTGAGCCAAACCCACTTTTACTATTTATTACGGCGTGTGCCAATGATAGGAACCCTGTACCAGTTATGGACATACTTTTTAATTTCGGTTCCACTTCGCACTATTTACATGCATTCCTTATTTTGCCATAACTGGTACACTATGGCGAAATAGGGTGCAAGGAGGCCGAAATTTTAAGGAAAATGATTTATTTCTATCATAATTTGAGCAAATTGTGAATTTTAAATGAGTGCAATCATTTTTTATGAACGTGATCTATTGTTCACATATTTTTTCTTGATCATTTGCATCGTTAAAGATTGAAAATCAACTATGGCGAATTTGAGGTACTATAGCCATAACTGGTACACTGAGCCTATTATATCGTATTATATAAAAAAAACTATTCTCTTCTTATGCAAGTTTGTATGTATACTTTAACGAGTTCATTTTTACATTTATGCGATGTTATCCCTAAAAGGGAGACCTTCATGGCCTCAGTTTCGTCACCTCGCTGAGTGTGTTCCATCAAAGACGAGCTCTGAAAGGCGCCTGGTATCCCTTTTAGGGTTATTCATACTCCAAAGTGAGTTTACCGGACATGATATAAGAAAAGTATTGTACTGTATTCATTTCCTGCTCGGGTCGGCACTATCGGTCAAACAGCTTGCAGTAGAGATTGAAACATGGCCGGAAGCGTTTCGGTAATACTTTAGCTAAATATATTCCCATAGCAATTGCCAGCCATCACAATAGCCGGGGACGCATCAAATCCTGTAATGAGAATGTTCATTTTATTGACAGCCAACATAATACGACACGGGATAGGATGTTGCACTTTGGCAGAGATAAGTTCTGCTGCATCGCTTCGCTGTCATTTTTCTCAATATAATATTTCCTCGATTCCTCGTTATTGTTGCCAAAGGGCGCCTTCTTCGCTGGGACGCTTGAAATGCTGTTCTACTGCAAATCCGTGCCATCTTCTTTGTAGGCTGATCGACTTAGAATTTATGGCACGTACTCACTCCTCCCCGTTCAAACAACAACGGGGGTAATCAATTCCCAGCGCGAAGCAATTACCATTCTACACCGACGGATGGGTTTTACGAGACATTTGAACGGTTTTAAACTTCACTTCTGCCAACAACGCAACGCAAATGGATGGCATCATTGTGCGGTATGGCGCGAAAGGTGATGGTCGTACCGGATCCACAAAGACCTGCTGCATTATAATGGTTATATTCCCCCGCAGTAGAGCAAACAGGCCATAAAGATATATCAATTGGACGAGAATTGCTTTGCCGGTGTTACGCGCTATCAGACGTTTCCTATCGGTCGGTAGACTTAATTCATTATCCTTTAATTGGAATTCCAGAGCCGAGGGAGCAACGAACGGTGTTTCGTTCTGTACTTTTGGCTTTGAAGTGGGTGGGCTTCTTATGCTTGAATGATAGAAAGTGGTTTTCCATCAACGAGCATTTTCGGAACAAGAAATATCTTGATTTCTGAAGATAAGAGTGTTGCATATGTTTTTATCGTTATAGCACCATGAATATTGTATTAAAAATCGCCAGAAAAAAGTAACAGCAATTAAGGTGCCTAACACTCTAGTATTCTAAACAAACCTGGGACAGAAAGGAAAGTTTTCGCTACTGTATACTTTTTTTGGGTTCCATTATGGTCCATATCAACTGTGCAAAATTTCAGCTCGAACGAGAAAACAATAGTTAAGTGGTTTAGTGCCAGTCGTTCTTATTTTACAAACGATTTACTATGGGGGAATTTGCGTTTTCAAAGAAAATCGCCACAGGTCACACCTTGATCCCCATAAATAAGTCGATGAATGATTTCTGTCGATTGTTTTACGAGGCAAAACCCTTCACAGATCGCAAAGCGATCTGACGCGTATGAAAAATACTAAGGGCCGATTTCTTCACCTACCTGGCTTAACGACGTAAGCCTGGTTTATCTTAAACCACACTTAAAGATAAGCCAAATTCTTAAGCCAGGTTTAAGGACAGACTTGTTAGAATCCCAAAATGGCTGCCACAATGGCCGACTTTGGTACCTACTCACGATTTAGAGAGCACAAATCTCTTCGTAAACAAAACCAGCGCACCTGATCTTCTTATTTTAAGCTTTTTACGAGTGAGCAAGAACAGAATAATGAAATGCACTATTGTGTGAAGCTTGCTTCTTAAGATTTGTGCGTTTGAAGTTCTGATGCACTGTTGAAGTGGGATTTCAGGCCGATTGTCCTTAAATATTTGCATTTCTTCACGTCGGCTTAGCAAATGATGGCGATGGCTTATGCTAAGCCAAGCCTAACGAAATTTCCCATATCATTCCAGTGACTTTCCAATGGAAACGTCATTTTAAGCCACCGATATTTTGAAATGCCCGTTATAAGGTATGCGCACAGCAAAATCTAGCCAAAGAAAATCAAGCAGTAATAATGCATTCTAATTTATTCCCAAACCAAAAGCAATTCATCATAAAAAAGCATTAATTTACTTTCAATCAACTTTAGGACATTGTTGAACTTCCGTAAAGTTTTGCACAGTACCTTCGATCGCTAGCCAAGAAATTTTTACCACCTTTGTGTCAAAATCTATCTTATTTTTTGATGAAAGCTGACTTTCTTGACATTTTTTGAAGGTTCCAATTCACGGTTACTTAATATTTCTCAATTGGTGTGAGTTTTGAGGTTTATGAGATTTTACGTTTTTTGGAAAAATGAGGTACAATTTTCACATAGTTTTCTGCATACAAAAACAAGGATTCTCCGCTATAAGCAGGACACAAAAATCAATCCAAATCAATATATAATATCTAAGCTTTTGAATAAGGGGTGTCAGCTATTTTTCCCGACATTCCCCGAAGTGAAAGGTATGATTTGTTGTACATGTATTTTTGAAAGCTCGATTTCTCAATCCACAATTTTATATTGTTAACCAAACTTTGTATTTCTTGCCAAACTTCGATTATTTCTTGGTCTTAAGTTAATCTGCAACCTTTCCACGTTGTAATGATGTATAGAACCGAATACTTGAAAGCTAAATGAAGTCTGTGGGAAAGGTCGATTTAATGTACATTATCAGATTTTCAGCACGTTTGTGCAAAAACTTTTCGAGGACTTCTTGTTCCCTTGACTCTATTTTTGACACAATGTTAAAATATCTCCCGAAGTAAATATTTTTTGACTCCTTACACAATAAGCTTTTATTTGCGCTATAGGTCGCCACGATTCGTTGAAAATTGTAAGATTTCTATCCAAAATGCGGTGGCTAGATTTTGCTGTGTGCATACCTTATGCAGTGTGGAGTAACAACAACAAAACATCTGCTGAAATTTTAGCAGGAAAAGCGGAATCGCTTGGTAAATATTAGGAAGTGGATGAACAATTAAGCGAAAAAAGAAAGTTCCCACTTCAAAATATAGATAATTTCAGTAGGCATTACGTAGAGCAACATGTATTCTGTCGAAAAAGGCCAACCAGAACTCAAAATTGTTGTAGTAAATACAAGAAAAATCAAAGCTCCTGAAGGATGTCGGGCTTCTATTTTGGACCACCTCATAAAATTTTTAATGCATGATGAAATGAAGGCATCTCAGATAAACTTTTCACATAGTTAAAACTATGTGAGTATTACAACTTTTATTTCGCTTATTGAGGCAGGCAATATTCAAAAATTACGTAACGTTCAAAAATGAAGAAATTTTGTTGAAATCGCCAGTTTTTACACATTGTAATATGATGTTTCATAAAAAATGTTACGCAAAACGTGAATTCATTAACTGTTGCATGACGTCAGTCACTATGCATAAATTACGTAACGCTTCAAAAAAAAGTGTGGAAGTCTAGTGATTTTGCTAAATATATGGGCATTCCACATATTGTAATGAATTGGAAGGCCATCAATAATAAAGTAATATCAATGGCACGTAATTTGTCTAATATACATTAGATAACACATTGTCTCAGTCATCAACTAATTGCCAAGAAGGACAACTGTTCTGGATGACTGAATACCTGAAATTTTCATCTTGGCGAAAAGTTGTCCTGTTATAAAACAATCGAATAACAACCCAGGTCACGGGAGGTCCCAATGTGTTCTATTTTTCTGTTTTCAGAGTACATTTCGTAGGCATGAATGTTTTCTCCCTTTAGAAGGAACTGGAGAGACAGGTGGGCCAAAATATGTCCACCTCTGATTATGTGGAATATATTTTGGCCATACGATTGTACGACATTTCCCCGAAAACCAGTTCCCCGAATGAAGTTTCCCCGAAAGTTTTTTCCCCGAAAAACGATTCCCCGAACGGAACATTTCCTCGAATTACCGTTTCCCCGAAATATTTCTTATACTATTTAGTACTAGTTCTTGATGATTTTTTTTATTAATTTCACTGTTCGAACTAGTTATTGGAACGAAGTAGCGTGAATTTGGCCTGTATACAAGGAATGCTAATGTGCAGGCTTCAAGAAGACTGTTCAATAATTTTTACCTCCTATGATTTGAGAAAATTTGGGAATGGATGAAGACATCTAGTTCATGGAAACTTTCACACCTCATTGATATTGTGCATTTCCTCTTATCATGGAATTTTCGAGATTACATATTATTCATAATGCTTCAATAAGGTTTGCTTTTCTTTTAAATATGGGCCGTTCTTTTCTGTTGTACTGATTGAACCCGGTCATCATAATATTCCCTTCTTTTATTCATAGGCTGTTCTTTCGTGATATTTTTGAAGATTCAATCGATTACAACGCCCTTTGAAACGAGTCATCGTGATTGTGGTAATATGCTAAAGTTCATTATCAGCACTGAACTCTATTTAAATGTGTATTAAAAGGCTTCGATACGAAAAAGTAATAAAATTTGTTTGACGTTTTTCACCAATGTTTCACCCCATAGAAATTGTATGAAGTTACAAAATTGACCCAATTTTGTCTAATTAATTGTAGTTTTTCTATTCATTGTAACAATAATCTTAAAAAAGTTCCAGAAAGCTTGAAATTTCAAGATTTTTTTTATATGCTCAGCTTTAAATCGACAAATGGTCACACACCTTTGCATCTGGACCCATGATTTAAAATTTAAATTTCTGCAGAAAATACATATTAATAATTATACTGCCGACAATATTTTAACAACATATCTAGAAAGAACAATATATGACAAAAGAAGGGAGAATTTCTGGTGATGATTTCTACACTACATATAACGCTTATAGATACTAAAACAGTTAGACACAAAAAAAAAACAAAAGAAAATCAATAATATATGTGGCAGCAGTCAAACTACTGATGATTAATTGAACAGTTATCTTGAAAGAACAGCCTATGTTTGAAAAAAGGGAAATTTGGCCCTTGAAAAAGGCCAAATACAAAGTGCCGAAACGTCGGGCATAAAAAACTATCCGTTTTGATCCCCTAGACTGCGAGAGCCAAATCAAATTGAGAAATCATCCAGTCGAATATTACACAATTATAAGAAAGGTTATCAATCAGGCCAAAATGACAGTCATTAAGCAAAAAGCCGAAGTACGTTGGGCCGAATTTCATTAGGACGAAAGCGAGGCCGAAAGTGTCGTTAGGTTGAATGGGTAAACTGTCCGACTGAGAGTCACAAACGGGCAATCTATTTGAGTGCTTGAATGTATTATATACATAAACGTCATATGAACTACCTATTTTTTAAAAGAAGGTAACATCCGTGATGAAATAGCTGTTAAAAAGAGAAGATCAGTGTCTGGCCATTTGGCCAAATGCAGTTTGGCCAAATGCAGTTTGGCCAAATGCCGTCTGGCCGAATGGGTCAATTGGCCGAATTAAAATCAAAGGAATTTAGAATAACTGTTTGACATGCTGGCTACCAATATGATCATCAAACATATTTCCTTATTTTAATCGTGTGCTATTCTTTCTAGTTTCCAATTAAGCGATTAGTTTACGCCGGAAATGCCATTATTTTATCAGAGATTTATCCTTCTTTGAAACATAGGCTGTTCTTTCGAGTTATAGTGATGTGGGAAATAGCGCACTGCAGTGGCATTACCATTGAGCTCATAATTCATTTTCGGCCAAACGGCATTCCACCAATTCCACCTTTAACTCGCAGTATCCATAGAATGAGCTAGACTCGAAAAATGTTAAAAAAAACCCAAGGGACTCAAAACGTCTTCTAGGACTTCGAAAACAAATTTGATCATCTTCTATAAAAAAAAACATTAAGAAGCCAGCTAAACAACTCATTTGGCTTAACGTTCTTCGTCCTGAAGTACTTTGGTTAAGCGTGCTTCGGCCCAATGACCGGATCCCCCTTGTTGTGCATTGGAGTCATTATGGCTCACGTGTACTACGTCAGCGTGGTGAGCGTCAGCTGAGGCACGAAGAATGTTGAATTGCAGATGGAATACTCTTTTCGGGGAAACGGTACATTCGGGGAAACATTTTTCGGGGAAATGGTACATTCGGGGAAATAACTTTCAGGAAAACTGCATTCGGGGAACTGGTTTTCGGGGAAATGTCGTACAATCGGCCATACCCTAATCCCCCATTTTAGTAAATATTATCGCTCCACCGAGCCTAAGAACAGTTTATTTTTAGTTCTAACAAGGCCTTAACTACATTCACATGAAATAAATGTTTATTTGTAAAATTTAATACCTCTTCGAAGCTGACTACAAATGTGTGACCTTCTTTGTTTTTGGTGCTTTTCCGTGCGTTTCATTGGAAGTGAAAACATTTTCTCTATTTTTGATACTGAACAGCATATTTAACTGACATCCAATACGAAGGTCACTACATAGGGTATTAGTTCCCTTATTAAGCATGTGGCTCCCATTTTCATCCTACGAAAAACAAAGGATTGAAGCGGTGTTTGTTTTGTTTCTTATTTTTGTATTTTTTGTTAGAAGTGAGCACCCATGAAAACAAATAGAACGGAATCAATCGGTGCCGTAATCGCTTGTTTTCGAATAGGATGAAAATGGGAGCGTGAGATTTCTGATGGCACACATCCCCTAGTTGAATAGTTTTCGTGTTCCTATAAAAAAAAATACCAAGTTTTAGTAGAGATTATATACCACATGTAGTTCACCGCTGGGCTGCGCACCGAGTCGTTATAAGTGCGAAAACGTAAATAAAACTGCGCGATTGCATCAAATCAAATGTATGTCTTCGGCGCACTAATTCTTCGATGTATGCTGAATAAATGCTCTGAAGACACCGAGCCGATTGGATGCAATCGCGCACTTTTATTTGCGTTTTCGCACTCTTGAAAACTAGTGCGATAGTGGTGAACTAAATGCGCTATATGATAAATATCATAAAACTCCCTACCCGAGCAGAAGGGAATAGCAACAGCATAATATAATGTGTTATTTTGGAAAAATACTGAGTAACGGAAATAGTTATTTTCATGTTATTTTCATAACATATCCTGTTCTAAACTTGTCTGTCATAAGCGGCAAAATAACAAATATTATATAAAAAAAATGTTCCTGGAAGACCTTTTTAATAACATGTTTTGTTAGTTTCAATAACAACTTAATAACAGCGATTTTTTTAAATATTTCAATAACAAATTTTGATATGAATAAGTTATTGATAACAATCTGAAAACAAAATTTGCTTTTTTTCTGTTGCTGATAGGAACTCCTCCAAAGTCCCATATGAATTCAATGGGATACGCAACAATAGCATCTATTGTTAAATGTTTCATTCATAATTGGAACGCTATTGTTGTCGCAAGCGATTTATTATCGAAAACAGAGAGAAACAATAGTTTTCGTTTATTTTCCAAACAACTTAAGATGAAAAACTACCGACGTTTAGAAGCCCTTTATTAGGTGGTTCATTGTTTATAAGATTAATTTACATAATTACCTCATTGATTAACATATTTATCCAAGTGAATCTAAGTGGGATCGATGCAGTGAAATCAATAAAAATAAAATGTCAAAAATTATAATCAATAGAGTTATTCTTCTTGATGACTTATTTTTTAACATTTTTGTCGAAAGAGTGTTGTTCGTCCTTGAATTCCACCAGTTGATCCAAAATGTTTCATAAAATGGCTAACACTCTACAGTAGACGTTCGATAAGTGCAACATGTTTACGTTTCACTTACCGAATGAAATTCGATAACTGCAACAACTGACAGACGTCACATAACTGTCAGTTGCTGTAGAATGCAACCGATGTGCATATGAAAAACATCGCATTGCAACAAAAGTGCATGCGAAAAACATCGCATCGCTGTTGACATTTCATTTTGACGAATAGTGGTGCGATAACTGCAAAATTGTTGCACTTAGCGGACTTGCAGTTAAAAAGCATTGCAGTTAAAGCGTTTGCACCGAGCGAACGTCTACTGTATTACACTCTCTATATTCATATTCATACTTAACTGAAATTGGGACAAAAAAACAGGTATACTTTTCAAAGTGCTTATAAAACAAAAGGCTGATAAGTTGGCTCTGTCACAGTTAAAACGTAATGTCAGAAAGAAGAGGAACTGATGACAAAATAATATTTTCTCTTACAGTTCCTCACGGAATGATGAGAACAACGAAAATCTCGAATGGTGTAGTTTTGATTGCAAAGCTAGTTATGTTGTAATATCAATGATCAAATGTTTGTACAGTCTCAATGATACAATAATAACTGAACTTGTGCCACAACAAAACATGTTATTGAAATGTAATTTAAAGAAAATATACCAAGAGCACGATCATAACAAAATAAGATTGCCCAACAGAACATGTTATGGAACGGTGATGACTTAATAAATAAGTAATAACAAGCCGAGATATAAAAACAGGTTTTGTGATTCCGTTGATATTATTTTGATATTTTCCTCTGATCGAGTAGGAGGGCCAAAATACCTCCACTACCCTAGTGCTGAGTTGCAAAAAGGTATTTAACCCTCTAATACCCAACCCTTTAGACGGGGTATAGTTTGAGCATTATTGTAATTTTTGTTTCGTGAAAAACCAAAATTTTTATATTTTTAGCTGATATTTAGGACTGTTTTGCATATCTCAAAATCTCACCTTTTAGAAGTCATTGTTTATTTTTTATTGAATCGCTACAATTAACATATTTTAAATTTTTCCCAAATTATTCTACCCTAGTTTAATAGTTTAAGGGTATCAAATACACTCCAAAATTATTTTCAATAAAACTACACAGAAAATAAATTTTCCTATGAAAAAATTTTAAAATAAAAATATTTCAACAATAATCATAAAATCTCAAAATGTTTCCATCTCAAAAAAATCCGTACCCCAAATAGGCTTCCAGGAGAAATATAAAAGTGTGGGGATGTTCAAAAATAAAAATTAGAAAAATCAAAAACTGAAATTCACGAAATCGAGATTTAAAAAGAATCATCTTCCAAAACATGTTTAAATCGATTTTAGATGACGAAAAATGATATTTAGATCAAAATCAAAAATTTGGGTATTAGAGGGTTAAAATCCACTCAATTTTAAATAGGGGAACTTTGTAGTTTTGGCAGTTCTTCTCTGGCAGTGTTCTCTTCTGTGAGGTTTTTTGAAACCTATTGAACTCAAAGTTGAACTAAAATCCTTCCAAAGTAAGCTGAATGATATGACCATATTTCAGGCATTTTGGCCGACAAAAAACCCCCACGACGAAGAGAACAAAGCTGCTGATAATATTCAACGTCACCCTATTAGGTATTCAAAATAAGTCATGTTTAGAAGAGAGCCACGAGTAATACTTTTAAATTTAGAATTATGAGTCAAAATGTTGAATATTCGATAGGCTAAACGTGCTTTGAACTTAGTTTTTGTAAGAAATCAGAGAATAAAAAGTTATTAGAAGAAATTTTTTTGAGTGACATCCTAAGTTTGTTTGTGAAAAAAAATAATATCTTTTGAACCATAAGAGACAAAAATATGTTTATACAGAGTGGCCTGAAATTATGGAAGGATCGGATTCAAATAAATAGAAGCTTCAATACAAATGTACTTTCGACTTCCAAATCAGGATGACAAATTTCCAAAACTATCAAAACGGTGCCTTTTTGAAGACTTTCAATCTAATATAAAAACTTGATTGTCCCAAAAACCGATGTTGAATATTTTATATTGACGACGCACCGGCTGTAGATTATCATTTTCTTTATCATCGCCTACATCCGTATCCAAACGTTTTACAATTGTATCGTTCCTAAGTGTACATGTTTTATTAAACATATTTTCTGCTGTTTCAAAAATTTATCCATGAAGCAGGTGAAGAAACCCAAACACTGCAATTGGCTTCTTTAACGGTGTTAAAATATTTCGATATTCTGAATCTGCATGCCAAACTGAGCCGAAATCCAAATTTTCATGAATTTTGGTGCCCGGGAACCTATTTAAAAATCAATTTGAAGTTTGTATGCGAGCGATTTGTCGAATCACCCCTCGTCGCAGTTTGTACTGGGTCAAGCTGTCAAACAGTTGCTCAGCTGTCAAAAGGTGATTTCAAAAAATCGCTTTGAAATTGATTTTAGGTACCGTCGTGCGGGGCTTCTTTATACACTTTTTCATATTTTTTCAACTTTATGACATTATATCTCCCAGACTTGTGAATGGATTTCCGCAATTTTAATACACAATAATTGTGAGTATGTATGTAGGATGTATGCAAAATTTGAGCTAAATCCATCAATAAACAAAAAAGTTGTTCATACACCAATCGGACACATCATATATAGAACCGGATGGGGGCTACTTTGGACATTTTTATCTATAACAAAACTGCATTTCAAATTCCAGGGTTATTTAGAAAACTACGTTGTACCAATACTGTAGTATACTGTATAATACATAATTTCAATAAAAATATGCGTTTTAAGATGGTTCTGTGCTATCTTTGGTATTATGAGCAGCATGATATTGCTATATAGATAGCCTGAAAAAAGGGACCATCAACCCTTTATTTGGGTGAAACGGTCATTTATAATGTATAACGATACAAATATTCGATTGTATATGCTACGTTGATACATTTTGAATGAATTGTGAAAATTTATTGAAAATTTATTGAAAATTTATGAACTGTAGAAACAATGCTTACAGACCAAATGTTCTGATACGTTATATATATTTTATTGGTTTATTCGATGTTTTTTCGAGTCCTGACAAGCAATAAACGGTCTGTTTGAAAAATAATTTCAACCAAATGAAGGGCAAACTATTGTTTTAGAGTAGCCCCTAAGACATCAAACAGATTTGAACCATATTTCGAATTCAAAAAATCCATATTCAAAAGTGTCCAAAGTAGCCCCGCATTTCAAAAGTAGCCCCGCACGACGGTACCAAAATTAAGTTCTAAAAATCTGAAAAAATCATGGTGGCTCAGAAAGAGGTGATCTTTCATATAAAATAAAAAAAAAAAATTTTCAAAATTTAAAAGCCCAATTTGCTGCTCGAGCCTGGCATAGCGCTGCTAAGCCACCTCAGAGCACCGCTTAAAATAAGCCACACTTAACGTAAACCGTAGCCTAAAGTTAAAGTTAAACCCGGCTTAAAACTTTGCTAAGCCTGGTTTAAAATTTATGCCCGGGTGAAGAAATCGGCCCTTATTGACTGAAAACCGTCCAATACGCAACGCTGTTTAAGTAGAAATTCCAGAGAATACAAACATGGCTGCCACAATGGCCGACTTGGACCCCTACTCACGTGAAGAGCACCGATCTTAAAAATTCGTAAACAAATGCGCTCGATTTGGAAAGCTGCCTCTTTTTTCAAGTGAGCCAAGCCGGGATAAATAAGTGCGGCTCGATGCTTCGTTCGTCAGATTTGTGCCTCTAAAGTTTATATGCAAAAGTGCCATGGGATTTCTTGATGTTTCACCTTAACATGTAATGAATAGACTTATGTGCCAACGCGCCACGCTGCCGCCGTTTATACTTTTTTCTTACGGGCTTACGGCGATACTGAACGTGGTATCGGTGCCGCGCATTATGCCGCTGTTTGTCACGCCGCCGATTTTCATTTTTCGCGCCCAATTTCATTTCTCAGTATTTTTTCATGTGCTGCTGCCGATCGCTCGATAACATTCGGATACTTTTTGTACAGGAGTTTTATCAGGAATTAGTCCAGCAGTTTCTTCGGAGATTCCTCCAGGACTTCTTTCAATGATTCCTCCTAAAACTCTTTTGCAAATTCCTCAACAATTCTGATCAGGGTTCTCCAGAAGTTCCCTCAGAGATATATACAGTAGTAGAATTCCAACAGGAGCTTCTTCAGGAATTCGTTCAGGAGGTCCGGCAGGGTTTTGTGCAGAAGGACCTTCAGAGAATTGCAATTCTTTTCTGTGTTCCTTTAAAAATCGAATCCGAGATTTCTCCTGACGTTCCTTCTGGGATTGCTCCAGGAATACTTTCCGAAATCTTTCCAGAACTTCCTTCAGAGATTCTATTAGGGCTACAAAACGGTGAGTCGAAAAGGAGAGCACTTTCGAGTGCTTCCACGGGTCAAGCGATGACAAAAACCGCCAGCGTTGTGTGCTTAGCTGGTAGTGCAGCCTGGGCACTGTTGTCCTTCTGACTTCTGCATCTGCTCACCAAGGAGGTGTGGCTCAAACAGCGTCTGTTCTGGCATCCAGCGGCTGAGTATTAAATGCTCCTCCACCGGAGAGGAGGTCAACAACCTACTGTTTTCGAAATCCAAAAACCGTTACAGAAACCGAAAATGAAAGATTACGAACTAATTCAACGGCAAGGGCTTTTAGCGCGAAACAACGGATAAGAATTGGAACTTGGAATGTATAAATCCTAGCCCAGCAGGGTGAACTGGCACAACTAGCCAATGAAGCAAGCCGTATGAGATCCTAGACTACGCTGAGGCAAAAATACTTAGGAATTTAATAAGTCGCAGCTTATGAACGGACGATTCTCATGTTTCATTACTCGCTTATTGATTTCATAGTTGTCGTGAACGCGTTCCATATCTACAACTTAAGATTCACATAAGCGACATGGTTGTGAAAAAACCATAATTATAATTTATGAAAATCTCTACATTGAGGGTATGAATTCCAGCATGCTGCGTCTTAGACAAACAAGCATTACTCACAGATCAGTTTTCGGAGCTGTCGCACACTCAAAATCAAGTTGATTTTATTTAAGTGCCCATGAATTCTCCCATATCAACAACGATGGAATTATACGTAAGTAAAATGATCGAGTCCTCTTAATTGATCTAGCGTTAATCATAAAAGTGACAAGAAGCAAGTTTGTGACATTGTTTGGTAAACACAAATAATGCAAACTTGCATTATTAAATGAAAGCACAGTCGAATACGCTCCTTGTCACTTTGTTCCATGTAGTCGATGAAGAGAAATCGAACATTTTACCTACGCGGTAATTCAAGACATATGACATGAATTGAAGCAGAATTATTTCATCAAATAATCCACAATATATCAATACGAATATCATTTAGCTTACGACATGACATTCATAATAACTAATATTGATTTCTATAAGTTTCAGTAGTTGATTTCAATAAGAGCAAACATACGATAGTTACAGTTTGGTTCAATGATATCTGTAAGCAAAACTTATGATTTTGGTAAGTGTCTGGATATAAAAATTTTGCCCTTCTAATCATAAGTGAAATTTATGGTTTTCAACAATAATCGTAGTGTCACTAAATCTTAAGGGGATCTTATGCTCTTCCTAAGTTTTTTTGCCTCAGTGTAAGCGAAGTCCGTTGGCCGAACTTTGGGGAACACAGATTAGCATTGGGTCAATTTCTGCCAAAGCCTGGCAACTTGAACACGCCCCTCGTCTCTGTGAAGTTGGTTTTCTGCTCAGCGCTCACGCTCACGCTGCGCTCATGAAGTGCAAGCCCATTAATGAGAGGATAATTGTGGCCAGATTCAGAACACGGGTTCGAAACCTTACCAATGTTCAATGTTACGCGCCAACCGATGCTGCCGAATTGCAAATACAAATACAAATCCTCATGGGCGATTTCTACGCGAATGTTAGTTCCGACAACTCGGACTATGAGCACGTCATGGGACGCCATGGTCTCGGAGAAATGAGCGTGAACGGAGAGCTGTGCAAAACGGAGAGCTGTAGAGTTTTGTGCCAAAACTGAAATAATGATTGAGGGATCGCTATTTCTTAATCGACAAGTACACAAAGTTACATGGATTTCCCGTGAGGCTTCACTGAAAATCAAATCGACAACATCTGCATCAGACAAAAATTGAGATGGAGCCTTCTTGATGTGCGGAGCAAACGTAGCATCAACATTGCGTCGGGCCATCATCTCGTTAAAGCGTAGAAGATCAATGGAGCGCAATCAAGAACGCCTTCATCGCCATCGGCGAGAATAATTTGGGTGAACTACGCACCCACAGAAAGCAGTGGATCGCAGATAATACCTGGAAGAAGATAGAGGAGCGGAGAAACGCAAAAGCCGCGATAGAGCGAGCGAAAACACGAGGAGCCAAAGCCGTAGCCCGTCAGTGCTATTCGGCTCTCGAGAAGGAAATGAAACGCTGATATAGACGGGACAAAAGATCATGGGCGGACTCCCTAGCCGACGAAGGTGAGTAAGCCGCAAACACCATTGACATCCGTCTCCTCTACGATGTTTCTCGTCGCCTTAGTGGGACCAAGATGAATCTTACGATGCCCGCGAAAGACACGTCTGTACAGTTACTGATCAACCCGGCTGATCAGTAGAAATGCTGGTTCGAGCACTTTGAAAATCATTTCCAAGTGTCGGCCACGCCATCAACACCTCAGCATGATCCGCCAAGGATTCGACGCATTACCCGTGTCAACACTGAAGCTCCATCAGTGCCGGGGATGGAAACAGCCATCCGTAGAACAGGACCCCAGGGGTCGATCGCATATCAGCTGAGATGATCAAAGCTGACCCCGCAGTACAACTACTGCATCAATTATTCTGCAACATTTGGGAAATCGCGACATTTCCGGCCGACTAGATGCAAGGTCTCTTAGTTTAGTACCCAAAAAAGGTGGCCTGATTGTTTGCGATAATTGGAGGGGCATCATGTTACTGTGTCTGGTTCTCAAAGCCCTCTGCAAAGTGATCCTTAACCGGATACAGGAGAAGATTGACGCAACTCTCCAACGGCAGCAAGCAGGATTCCGTGCCAAACGATCCTGTTTGGACCCTATTGTCACGCTCCGTGTAATTCTGGAGCAAAGCAAAAAATTTCAAGAGTCTCTCCATCTGGTGTTCATTGATTACGAAAAAGCTTTCGACCGTCTCAATCACGGAAACATGTGGGAAGCCCTCAGACGCCAGGGCACAGTGGTTGAAATCGCGAAACACACGATCGTGGGCATTTTGAGTGTGATAATGTGAAAATAATATAATGTGATGTTCTGCAAAGTTATTGCCGAAGAGACTTTTGCTCTATCTTTTGAAATGAGCGATATATAATAAATTTAGTATAAAAACCCCTTAAAACCTTGAAAAGCCACTAAATGCTTTATATCTCTTTTGGATTAGGTTTTCGAGGCTTCCGATGTTCTGAAGACTTTTTCATTATGTTATTGTGCATCTTTTTTCTTAAGACAGTGTTGCCATATTTTTTTATCTAATTTTAAGGCAATTTTTTGAAATAAGTAATTTTGTCAAAAGTTTGCTCTAAAAATATGCAACAACTTTGCTGAACATTGTATAGCACAATTTTTAGATTATCACATGGAAAAAGTATTTATTTCAACATTTAAAAGTGTGAAAGTGACAATTTTCAAACAGATTTTAAGCATCGAAAAGACAGAGAGCAACTCATCAGTTGACCTCTATAAGATAGCAATTTTATTCAACTTTTCATCATGCTTTGAATTTTTTGCAACTTTTTGCAACTTTTCGAGATATCTCATTTTTAAAAACAGTCATTTTTTATAGAAAAATTAAAAAATCACATAGAAACAATGAAAATATGGCAACACTGTCTTAAGAAAAAAGATGCACAATAACATAATGAAAAAGTCTTCAGAGCATCGGAAGCCTCGAAAACCTAATACAAAAGAAATATAAAGCATTTAGTGGCTTTTCAAGGTTTTAAGGGGTTTTTTATACTAAATTTATTATATATCGCTCATTTCAAAAGATAGAGCAAAAGTCTCTTCGGCAATATTTTTCTGCATGATATTGTCTATAACTTTGCCGAAGACACCATTTAGTTTTCTTTGCTTTGGTAAAAAATATATATTTCATCTAACTTTTGGGTAAATTTATCAAAAAACAAAAGTTATCAAAAGTTTCTCCTTAAAATATGTAACAACTTTGCAGAACATCACATTATATTATTTTCACATTATCACACTCAAAATGCCCACGATCGTGTTTTTCGCGATTTCAACCACTGTGCAGGGTCTCTCTGAGAAAATCATCGGGTTCTACCCCGTTAGGCCGAAAGCCGTTAGGCCGAATGCCGTTAGGCCGAATGTCGTAAGGCTGAAAGGGTCGTTAGGCCGAAAGGGTCGTTAGGCCGAATATGCCATTAGGCCGGATGGGTCGGGTCGCTAGGACGAACTGGTCACTAGGAAAAATGGGCTGTAAGGTTGAATGGTTTGCTTAGGCAACTCGATGGTAAAAAACTGTTTAATGATTGAGGGCAACGGTCTTCAACCTTGAAATTTTGGTTGGCTTTGAATGGTTAATTGAATGAATACATTATTATTATTGGCTCTTTATTATGGGGATTTTCAGCCCGAGGCTGGTTCATCCCCTATGAATGAATACACTAAAAGTTTTTCGCGTTTAAAAGTCTAAATTATAGTTACACTGGGAACAAATTCAGAGTTCCAGTCCGAGTATGATTAACAAGATTAAGTGCAATTTAATCGAGTTCTTTAAAACTTAGAAAGAACAGCCTATGTTTAAAAGAAGGAAAAATCTTCGATGAAAAAGTTTTTTTAAACCCTTTTGAGGGCTGTTACCTTCATAATGAGTAAAACATTTAATCTAGAAAGAGCAGCAGCAGACTACCGCCCTTAAACAGAACAGTTAAACTAGAAAGAGTTTAGAAGATGTAAAATTTCAGATGAAAAAGTTGATAGCTATAATACGTATATAAGTAAAACAGCCTATGTTCAGAAGAAGAAGGAACTGTGATGAAAATGAATCCTTATAATGAAAAAAGAACAGCCTATTTCCAAATGAAGGAAACATTTCCGATGGAAAATTTAGTAGCTGTTATGTTCATAGTGAGTATAACAGTTAGGCTAGAAGAAAAGCCTATGTACAGAAAAAGGAAAAACACTTATGCAAAAATTGATGGCTGTAATACTTATAATGAGTAGAATAGTAAAACTAGAAAGAACAGCCTATTTTCAAAAAAAGGAAAAATCTCTGATGAAAAAATTGATTGCCTTTGTAATGCTCATAGTCAGTAGAACACTAAAATTAGAGAGAACAGCCTATGTTTAGAAGAAGAAAAAATCGCCGATGAAAGATTTAAAAGCTGTAATGCTTATAGTAAGTATAACTGTTAGAATAGAAGAAAGTCTATGTACAGAAGAAGGAAATACTCTTATGGAAAAGTTTATAATGAGTAGAATAGTTAAACTAGAAAGAAAGAGCCTATTTTCAAAAGAAGGAAAAATCTCCGATGAAAAATTTAATTGCTGTAATGCTCATAGTGAGTAGAACATTAAAACTACAAAGAACAGTCTATGTTTAAAAGAAGGACAAATCCCCGATGATAAATTTAATAGCTGAAATGCTATATTTGTTCTTAACCACTTATGCTGACAGCTTTTCGCTTTGCGCTGTTTTCTTTTTTGTATCCTGCTCATGGTAGAATTATAAGCACGATGATGTTGATGCTTTTAGGTTAGGTATAATAGCCTTTTTAATTTGTATTACATTCATTTGCAAGTATTCTATTTATGTTGACAATGTTATTATGGATTCGGCTGGGATTAAAAAAACTTTTTTTGAGAAAAGTTTTTTTGCTTATTTTGGATTGCTTACAACATATGATAGTGAAGTGACGTATATGATAGTGAATCATTGAACGCACATAGCGCTCTACACCCGGTACTGAAAAAAGGTGTCGCTAGTCGAAAAGTGTCGCTAGTCAAAACGTCGCTATTCGGTTTGGTGCTGGCGCCATAATACTGTATTGAATATCTTTATCCTGTCGATAGCTTTGGCTGTGCCCGTTCACCATAACTCTTTGTTTAACTAAAATTAAGCTTTTTCGAGATGCTGTCTTATAAACCTTTTCAACTTCGCCTCCTAAATTGATTTCCCCCAGACTGTCCCAATGATGTCGACTTTTCTCATGTTTATTTCTTTTTGTGCAATATAAAACGTGACAACCTATTCGGCTCAACGACCCTTTCGGCCTAACGACTTTTCGGCCTAACGACTAACGGCATTCGGCCTAATGGCTTTCGGCCTTACGGCTTTCGGCCTTACGGCCTGCTCCCCAAAAAAACTTTCGACCGCCTCAATCACGGAAACATGTAGGAAGCCCTCAGACGCCAGGGTCTCTCTGAGAAAATCATCGGCCTCGTTGAAGCATAGTACAGGGCATTTTCGTGCAGAGTACTGCACAACGGTGTTTTGTCCGATCCCATCCGGGTCGTTGCTGGAGTGAGGCAAGGATGTAACTATCACCGCTACTGTTCCTCACCGTAATCGACGAGATTATGGTAGGTGCGATTGACCGTGAACAAAATCGTGGATTGCTGAGTGGCAGCCCATTACCATGGAGCACCTAAATGACTTGGGACTGGCTGATGACGTTGCTCTCTTAGTTCAACGTTGCTCTGATATGCAGAGCAAGCTCATTGTTCTTGCCAATCGCTCCTCAGCGACAGGTCTTACCATCAACGTCAACAAGACCAAATCGTTGGATGTAAACACGGTCAAACCTTCCAGCTTTACGGTAGCTGGGCAATAAGTGGAAAATATTTAAAGCTTCCAATATCTTGGCAGCCAAATGGCGGCCGATGGCGGCACTAAGCTCGACATAAGTGCACGGATTAAGAAGGCGAGGGCTGATTTTGAAATTTTGAGAAATGTATGGAAAAATAATCAGGAATCTGTGCTGCTATACGCCAGTGAAACCTGGTATGTATCAGTGGAGAACACTCAACGGCTGCAGGTCTTCATCAATAGATGCCTGCGGTTTATAATTCGTGCATGGTGGCCTCACAAGGGGCTGTTCATAAACCACGTAGACCAAAATTTGGCCATCTCAGACCCCCCCCTCCCCCCTCGTAGACATTCGTCCATACAAAAATTTTGAAATTTGTATGGAGCGTAGACTTTGGCCAGACCCCCCCCCCTCCCCCCAAAAAGTCTACGTGGTTTATGAACGGCCCCCAATTGGATCTCCAACGTGGAGCGCCATTGTCGATGTCATCAAATGCCGATAGCGACAGAAATTCGGGAGGGAAAGTGGAGGTTGGTCGGCCCACTCTACGCAAGGGCGGAAACGAAATCTGCAAGCAAGCGTTATATTGGAACCCAGCAGGACATCGCAGCAGATGCAGACCCAAAGGCTCAGCCTCAACAACGAAATCAAGCAAGTAGATAGAAATTTGACCTGGCCACAGGTCAAGGCGATGGCTGGCAATTGCCCAGGATGGAGATCTTTCAATTCGGCCCTCACCTAGGGTGCCCAGGACCGAAAGTAAGTAAGTAAGTAATGCTGGCTTAAATATACAAGCCAGATAAAAAAGAGAAGAGTGGTATGTATACAGCATATCTGCTTAGGTCTTAACGTTCCCAATGCATTTGTTGGGATAATATGTTGCTGAGTGTCACTATAAATTATTTATAAAGTGCTTTTGAAAATTGATTCCTTCTACCTACTATTACATGTATTCCTCAAGGTCCAAGCCCAGCTTCAGACACATGCAAATGAGCAAGCACAAAAATGCATCCCCAAAGCACTTCGGTAACGACAAAGTTTTAAAATTTTAATTGCTATTAATGTTGTAATTTACAGCTCTTCTCCCCCGTTGTGCTCAATTGGCTTGTTTCTGGCAAAGTTGCTATAGTTGCTACCGATACAGCAATTGGTGGGTGTCTCACCCAAACACTGCGTTTGTAGGTATGTATGCTCATCCGAGCTAAAGTGTTCCGTGCACCGGATACCGATCACTACGAACCAACCAACCAACCATCTGAGGATGAACGCAGCAGCAGCTAGGCGGTACAACTCCACCGACGACAATTGCTCTCTGGATGTGGTTCCAGAAATTAATACCGGTAAATTCATCCCCCTTGCTCCACGGCCATGCTCTGTTTGGATAACACCCACACATCAGATATTGCGCCAAGTTGAAGAAACCTCTGAAAGAAAGTTAAAACCTAAGCAATGCCTGGGGCTTCTGATGCAGTAAAATGGTGTATGAAAAATCTGTTCTCGAGAATACATTTCCTGTGTGCCAATATTTTGTCTCGCAACACAAGAAGCTGCACAGGTCAGGGTTGAGAAATGGCATAAAAATGTACAGGGGATGGTCAAAATGTTTGGGATAGGCAACGTTTTTTCTCCCACAAAAAAAATCCAACATGCTGTAACTTTTCATAGAGTGCATCAAAAAATCTCAAATTTTGACTGTTTATCAACCTATTATAGCATCATTGGTACAAATTTGGGCTCGTTTGATTAATTTTTCGCGAAGTAAGAACCGTTCGGGTAAAACACTATTATTTAGACAATTAATTTTTGAACTGTCATATCTCGGAAACCAGTGAACCGAATTGAATGAATTTTTTAACGTTTGTCAACAATTTATTGATACTAAATACGACGTTATAAAATGTAATATTTTCTTACGGCGAATTAAGTTATACCGGGTTGAAATGTTTATCCATGTAGAGGAAAACAAGTCAAATTTACAATACCACACAAAAATTACTAAATGTGTTCTTTCTTCAATCTAAATAGGCTCTAATATGTCTGATTAGAGATATCTTGAGAACAGAAGTGGAAAATTTTTGGATATCAACACTAAAATTTATTGACATTGATGTAAAAAAAATACATTTTTTCGAGAAAAATCCAAAAAGTGTCAATCCATGATAACTTTTTTCAACAGTTAAAAAGTATCTATGTTTTAATAGCTTGTGAAGCATATACATATTGTTGATAAACGTTCAAAATTTCATTCAATTCGGTTCACTGGTTTCCGAGATATGACAGCTCAAAAATGAGTTGTTTAAAAAATAGTGTTGGTGGTGCAATGGTGCATATATAACACAGCGTAACAAAAATTAGCTTTTGGTCTGTCTCAAGAGCAAACTTATGTGTCTCAGACAGATTTTGGGACGCTGAATCCGAATCCGGGCTCAGATTTGCTCCAACACGTCACAATTTTGAGCTATACCTCAATGTATAGGGCAAAATATGCGATTATGGGCTTTTTTGACTGCAAGTTATTAAGCATGGAAATATTTTTTTTTAAGCAATCAAAAGGTTAATTGGTCAATTGACATCTAAATTAACGACTCATGCAAAATATTTCATTTAACCAAATCGAATTTGATAGTTTTAAACTATTTATGTTAGGTACGATATTTCCCATACAAGTCACCCTCCAAAAGTTGCATGCAAGTTTTCATGCTAACATAAAATACTTAAATCTATCAAATTTGATTAGGTAAAACGAAATATTTTGCATGAGTCGTTAATTTAGATGTTAATTGACCAATTTACCTTTTGATTGCTTAAAAAAAATATTTCCATGCTTAATAACTTGCAGTCAAAAAAGCCCATAATCGCATATTTTGCCCTATACATTGAGGTATAGCTCAAAATTGTGACGTGTTGGAGCAAATCTGAGCCCGGATTCGGATTCAGCGGCCCAAAATCTGTCAGAGACACATAAGTTTGCTCTTGAGACAAAAAAATGTTGCGCTGTGTAATAGGTTGGCAAACAGTCAAAATTTGAGATTTTTTGATGTACTCTATGAAAAGTTAAAGCATGTTGAACTTTTTTGTGAGTGAAAAAAAAAGTTGCCTCTATCTTCGGTAAGTAGGCCTTGACCGGGTTACAGGTCTTTTTTTCTGCGCTGTCAAGTTTTTTTCTGTTTTGCAGGTGGATTTTCACTTCGAAGTATTGGTTTGCTGTGGCGAGGTTTTGGATGCTGTATTGTCGAAACAACATTTGGAGTCAACCGGAGAACAGTTTTATTTGTCAAGATTCAAGCCTTTTTTGGTGTTTTTGAAGTTTGAACGTTGGTCATCATTGGACGTTGGCGTTGTGGTAGATCCTTGGCGTTCGGTTTGAGTTTTTCCTGAAGTTTCGTTATTTGGAGAAGACCTTACAAACGGAAGTCAGTTTGAAGAGGAGCAGAGGAATTTCCTGTGCAGTTTCAAGTTGGCGTTGGTGCAGCCAGGCGTTCCGTTTACCTGTTTTGAAGTTCAAGCATTTTCCGTTGTTTCTGAAGTTGATTGGTGTTTGTTAAGTATTGCTTTTCTTGTTATTGTTCAATTTAGTAGTTTAGATATTTTGATATTGCATAATTTGAAGTAATCCCCGTCATTTTTCCATCATGGAGACTGACGGGGATGTATCTCCTGCAGTTTCTGATGAAACTGCTGCTAAAACTAAACCTTTTTGTATTAAAACTTATCCATCCACATATTTGGGTCCTTTTGTGGTATTTTTCCGCAAAAAAGAAAAGCCTATTAATGTGCTTTTAATTGCTTCGGAAGTTTATAAAATTTACAAATCTGTCAAGGAAATCAAGAAGATTTCACTTGACAAATTGAGGATTGTTTTTGGATCTCGTGATGATGCTAATGCATTGTTGGAGTCCAAATTGTTTCACAATTCATATCGAGTTTATGCTCCATGCGACTCGTGTGAAATAAATGGAATAATTTATGACGAATCTCTGAAATGCGATGATATTTTGAATCGTGGTTCTGGAGTATTCAAAAATAAAGCAATTTCTCCAGTGAAAATTTTAGATTGCGTTCGTTTATCTAAACTTATTTTCACTGATAAAGAATCCTCATATAAACATTCAAACTGCATCAAAATCACATTTGAAGGAACTGTGCTTCCTGATTTTGTTGTAGTTAATAATGTTGAATTTGATGTTAGGCTTTTTTATCCAAAAATTATGCACTGTGATCGTTGTCTTCTTTTTGGACACACATCGCAGTTTTGCTCTAATAAAGCAAAATGTTCCAAATGTGGTGGTATGCATTCTTCATTGGAATGTGAGAAACATTCTGATGTTTGTATTCATTGTGGTAAAAAACACAATCTTCTGAAGGAATGTTCAGTATATATTGATCACCAGAAACAATTCAATTTGAAAATAAAAAATAAAAACACATTTTCTTATTCTCAAATTGTCAAATCTACTGACAATTTTACTTCTGATAATGTTTTTGAACCATTATCTCATGCTGTTGATTCTGAGGACTTGAATGCTAATCAAAATGTTTTTGTTTACAAACCACCTATAAAAAGAAAAAGGAATAGTAAAACATCTAATAACCATAACCCCACTTTAAATCCTCAGCCTTCAACATCTTATGATAAAAATTTTCCCCCTATACATAATTCCAATTCTCCTCGTAACATTCCTGGTTTTCAGAAAAGTAGTTTTAATTTTTCTGAAAGTAAAGATAATCAAAATACTAATGAGACATCTCAAGACAATGGAAATAGTAATGAAAATAGTTCTATTTTAAGTATCTTGGGCGATTTGGTAGATTTTTTGGGATTAAACGATTTTTGGAAGAAATTGATTAAAAACATTTTACCTTTTTTGGCTACTCTTCTTGAAAAATTGAATTCTTTTGGACCCCTCATTAGTTCTCTGTTTTGTTCGTAATGGCTGGATTCAAAAATAAGGGCTTGAATATTCTTCAATGGAACTGTCGAAGTATTATTCCAAAAATCGACAGACTCAAAGCATTGATAACAAATTGCGACATTGATATTTTTTGTTTAAATGAAACGTGGCTAGTGGATGCAAAAATTTTTCGAATTCCATCTTTCAATATAATTCGAAAGGATCGGAATGTTTCATATGGAGGTGTATTGATTGGTATTCGAGAAAACATTGAATTTAAATATTTAGACTTTTCATTTGTTTCACAAATTGAATATATTCCTATTTCTGTAAAATATAATGGTTTGGAATTTTCAATTGTTTGCATATATATTCCTCCCCAAGCAAGATTTTCATTGTCAGATTTAAAAACAATTTTGAATAATGTTCCTTCACCTTTTTATATTCTAGGTGATTTGAATGCTCATAATTTAGCTTGGGGCAGTGATTTTACTGATGGCAGAGGATCATTGATTTTGAATTTAATTGATGAATTAAATTTAAACATTCTCAATGATGGGTCTTTCACGAGGATTGCTGTTCCTCCTGCACATCATTCGTGTATTGATTTATCTGTTTGTTCAAATAATTTATCTTTGAAATCTACGTGGAAAATTATAAATGATCCAAACGGTAGCGATCATTTACCTATTATAATTTCCATGGAGAATCCGATTCGTGATAAATTTGTCCAAGAACCTTGTGTTTTCGATTTAACAAAAAATGTTGACTGGGTCAAATTTTCAGATTTAGTCTCTTCTGCTTTAATTGGTTTTGATGAATCGCTTTCTTCTATTCAAAATTATGATTATTTTTCAAAATTATTAATTCAATGTTTGTACAAATCCCAAACAAAAAAACTATCTCCAGGTTCTTCCAAAAGTAAACATCCTTCTTTTTGGTGGGATCATGATTGTACAATTGCTCTAAAAAATAAATCAAATGCTTTTAAAAAATTTAGACATTCTGGATCTAGAGACCATTATCTTTTTTATTGTAAAACTGAAGCTCAATTTACCCGAGTTTGTAAATTCAAAAAAAGAAACTATTGGAAAAATTTTGTTCAAAATCTTGATTCGCAGACATCTTTGTCTCAATTATGGTCTGTTGCCAGAAATTTGAGAAATTTCAGTAATCCTCCATCGCCTGTATTGGAGTATTCGGAAGATTGGATTGAACATTTTGGTTCTAAAATTTGTCCTGATTTTGTCCCTACCTCCATTTCGTTCAAAAAATATCAATGTTATAACTATTATCCGGATCTTTGTGACAAATTTTCCATCGAGGAATTGGATTTGGCCCTATCTATTACCAAAAATACTGCACCAGGTATTGACAACATAAAATTTATTGTTTTTAAAAATTTACCACTTGATGGGAAGATGCATTTACTTTCTTTATATAATTCATTTCTATTTCAGAATACTATTCCTTCTGAATGGCGGTCTATTAAAGTAATAAGTATTCTTAAACCTGTCAAAAATCCATCATCAGCAGATAGTAGGAGACCTATTAGTTTATTATCATGTCTTCGAAAATTAATGGAAAGAATGATTTTAAACCGCCTTGAACTATGGGCTGAAAAAAATAATATTTTTGCATCATCCCAATATGGATTTAGGAAAGGTCGTGGGACTCGGGACTGTATTGCTCTTTTAACCTCTCATATTGAACTAGCGTTCAATAAGAAACTAGATGTTGTTTCTACATTCCTCGATGTGTCTGGTGCATATGATTCCGTTTTGATAGATTTATTATTTGAGAAAATGAATGATTGTAAAATACCATTTATTATTTCGAATTTCCTGTGTAATTTGTTTTCTTTCAAAATTATGCACTTTTTCCATAACGGATCTACAAAAATGATACGTTATAGCTATTTTGGACTTCCTCAGGGTTCCTGTTTAAGTCCATTTTTGTACAATTTATTTACAAGGGACATGATTTCCATTATTCCAAATGGATGTTATTTGATTCAGTTTGCTGATGATAATGTAATTTCTATTAGTGGAAAAAATAGAGAAATTCTTCGTCATTTTATGCAAAATTCTTTGGATAATATAAATACCTGGGCGCATAATAATGGTTTCAGTTTTTCTGCTCAAAAACCCAAATTCATAATATTTTCTCGTAAACATACCCCAGTAGGTATTGATTTATATTTGAATTATAATCAAATTGAACAAGTATTTGAATATAAATATCTTGGCATTTGGTTTGATTCAAAATTGAAGTGGAATAAACATATTGAATATATTCAAAAAATTTGTTCGAGAAGAATAAATTTTCTTCGTACAATCACTGGAACATGGTGGGGTGCTCATCCTACTGATATGATAACTCTTTATAAAACAACCATCCGTTCTGTTATGGAATATGGTTGTTTCGCTTTTGGATGTGCTGTACAAACACATTTTTCCAAACTTGAAAAAATTCAGTTTCGAAGCTTAAGAATCTGCTTAAAACTGTTGAATTCTACTCATACAAAATCCGTAGAAGTTTTAGCTGGTGTTGTTCCACTCAAAAATCGTTTTCATGAATTAAATAGTAAATTTTTGATCCATTGTTTTTCAATTAGTCATCCACTAATCGATACATTAAAAACACTCAATGAAATCAATCCTTCTAGCAAAATTTTAAGTTCTTTTATTTTCTGTTCTACAGAAAATGTTGTTCAAAATTCTTCCCCCGGTTTTCATGAATATAGTATGAGTGTCCATTCATATCGTCCTTGTATTGACTTATCATTACTTGAAGAGTTGAAACACATTTCTCATCAGGATTATCCTCGATTTGCCAATTTGTTATTTAAACGAAAATTAATTGGGATTGAAAATGATAAAATTTATTACACAGATGGTTTCATGATTGACGGTGTTGCAGGGTTTGGAGTGTTTAATTTGCATTTGGTCCATTTTTATAAATTGGAATCCCCATGTTCCAATTTCACAGCTGAATTAATTGCTCTATATTTTACATGTAATTTGATTAAAAATTGTACACCTAGCATATACATGGTGTGTTCTGACAGTTTGAGTTGTCTTTTGGCTCTAAATTCAATAAACTTTCATTTCAAAACTAACCATATAATTTTGTCAATCAGAGGGTTACTACATGATTTAAATTCTCGAGGTTATTTTATAAAATTTGTTTGGGTTCCAGCTCAATGTAGTATTTTTGGCAATGAACAAGCCGATTATTTGGCAAAATTAGGTGTTTTTCGTGGAATAATTTATAATCGTGATATTTTTTCCTATGAATATTTCTCCAAGCTGAAGAAATATTCATTGAACAATTGGCAAATTTCTTGGAATGAAAGTGAACATGGACGATATTGTTATTCCATTTGTCCAAGAATTAAGAATCATCCTTGGTTTAAAAACTTGGATGTTGGACGTAATTTTGTTTGTTCTATTTCAAGATTAATGTCTAATCATTATATTTGTAATGATTATTTGTATCGTATGAATATAATAGATTCTAATCTTTGTGCATGTGATAAATCATATGAAGATATAGATCATATTGTTTTTGAATGTCCTCGTTATAAATTACCTAGACAAAAACTTATGGATAGAATGGTTTGCTTGAGCAATGATATTCCTGTGTCTGTTCGAGATATTTTGGCCATTAAATTTCTGCCCATCTTAAAAATAGTATATCAATATTTAAATGAAATTTCTTGTCAAATTTGATGCTCGCTGTTTTGTTTTTCCTTTTTATTTTTAGAAACCACTTCCCTAGGATACGATTCTGATGATTCCGATCAAGTATTTGACCCCTGATTTCCATACGTGTGGTGGCCCATTGGATGTCGTCGGCTCTGGCATGGAACAATTCCGGATGAGCCTTTATTATTAAGTTTTCTTTATTTTGTAATTACTGTTTTTTTTGAAAAGAAAAAGAGGTTTTATGCCTTTTTGAGAACGATTTCGTAATGTAAGGAAATCACTCAAAGGGGCTTTTCCCTCTTTCAAAATCAGAAGTTAAAAAATAAACATAATAATAATAATAAAGAGAAACTTATAAAAAGTTGCCTATCCCATACATTTTGGCCATCCCCTGTAACTTTGTTATTGGACATGATTAACATTCCATAACAAATTAGCAAAATCAGATCACTTTTTGTTGTATTAAATAACAATGTAAACCTTTAATGGAAAAACATCATAAACTGATACGTACAAACTTCGAACGTTCCAAGTTGTTACCAAAATCGCCTGGATATTGACATTTCAAACCTCCTTTCGGCTTGCATTCTGTCTGGTGCCCGTCTAATGTTGTGTCACCGCTCCGGCTCGACCCTATCGAAGACCATGGTCTGTTGGGCATATTTGGACTTTGTTTTAAGCGCCTCCTTTTGACCCTAAAGGATGTCTTTGCAGCTGTACCGGCGGCACTACTGGAAGACAACCACCATTTCGAAATTTACACCGTAGGCTCACAAGATGCAGTCTGGGGGTCCTTTGAGGGGTGGAGCGATCTGCCAAGGTACATGATGGCAAGCCAGCAAGACAAACAATGCCATCCCACCGCACACATATTAGGCGGCATCATAAGCGAAAGCTAGTTTGTTGGCTGGAACGGAGCACCGGAGAGCGAAGAGTTGGTCTCCCAAGAATGTTTGTATCGGGAAAGGAGACGACGACGGTTCGGGTCTCTGCTGGTTCGGTTATACGCAAACATTGGCGCGCCGGTTGGTTGGTTGTGCAGGATTGCATTCGGAGGGGAAAGCACGAACGCTTGATGGCATAAAATGGGGCAACATATAAAGCACAACATTCATTATTATTACGACTCAGGAGACACCAATTAAATTTAGTATCAACATAAATTAGGATATAGGGAAAACCACATTAAATAATTACGCAAGGCGTTAAATTTATACGATGCAAGTCGGTTATCGCATACATGTGGGATTCCACGCAGCGCTCAGCAAATGCTCATCTTTGTTGTGGTTCGACGAGGGGATGATGTTGCAATAACTTTGTCTTAGTTTGCTTACAGAGCCAAGTAAGACATTCTTGGAAAGCCTCAATCACACTAACTGGCAACCTTTAGGTTTGGAAAGAGGCGTAGGGGAGACTGGGGAGACTTGATCCCTTTTTCTTAATTTGCCCTTTTCTTAATTTTTCGTACAGAATGGCAGGTAAACATCTATTGCAAGTTTATACACAACAAAAGGACTTTAAATTATTGTTAAAGTTTTCAAAACTGTGTTTTTTGGAGGCATGTCTTACGATGTATTTTCAAAAATGGGTCACAATTGATCCCCTTTTGAGCACATGGTTAACTTAAAGGGAAAATAACTCCAGAAGCTTCATATTCATTTTCTTTTCAAGTTTTCTTGCATTTTTGATGAAAACGGTGTATTTGAAATTATAAGATTTCCTTAAATGGTTAAAGATATGCCGTATTTTGAAAATGGGGAGACTTTATTCCCCCTTTTAATGGTGTGTTCTAAAATAATAATAATCCGACTCGTTTTGCCGTTGAATATACTAGAATTTCAAGTAAATAGAGGCTTCCAAATAGAATTTTATTTCTCACATGTATAATGTGAGTGTAATACTCGAGGGATCAAGTCTCCCCATGTAACTGTTGTGTACACTAAGCTACATTAATTGAATTTTTTCATATAACAACCTTATATGGATAAATACGCTTGATAGTATTTTATTGATACTATGAGCTGTGAAATTTTGACACGATTTGGTTTAATTTTCACAAAGTTATTGAGATATTTCGGAATCGCCTAAAAGATTTCTGAAGGACTAAAAACAAGCCATCAGCCATTAAAATATAATGTAATACACAATTAAAATCAATTGTAGTCCAAACATTGTCATCTGTCCAGATGTTGTTTTGGAAAAAATATGCTAGAAGAAAACTGTTTTTGATTCCGAGAAAATATGGGGGGAACAAGTCTCCCCAGGGATCAAGTCTCCTCAGTCTCCCCTACTGCCTGCCTACTGTGTTTTATTTGCCATACACCTTCATAGAGAAGTGGCCGCTAATTCAGCGTTTCTCAAACTATGGGTCGCGACCTACTGGTGGGTCGCAGGCTGATTTTTGGTGGGTCGCGATGGCATGGGCGACATTGTAATAAATATCTTAATTATCTTATGTCAGCTAGCCATTTTGTAATGTACATATACTCCCTGGATAATCAGCAGCGTTATTTTTAGAAGTGCGGTTTCTCCTTAATTCTTTTCAATATTTTGTAATAAGTTTTAGTCTATTACAGGCACTATTGTCTGCGTTTTGAAATCTATTCTGAAACTACGAGTTTTATATCAAACGGATTTTTGTTGTTGCTTTCAGTTTGCATTGTCAGCGAGATATTTACTCATCATGATCAGCAGTTAAAATATAAAAAAATAGAAATATAAAAAATCAGTAAAAAAAATACATAACTTATACAAGGAACCTTACTTTTACCGAACTGTGAAAAGTGATTTCAATAAAAATATAAATAAAATAATTATGTATGAAGGATATGACTAAACAATTCAAGAGAATTCATCTGACCATCCACCAGTACTATATTTCTAAAAACTTTTCTTGATTTTCACCCACTTGCTGTAAATATGTATAGCATTTTCAACCCGCTCTTTCATCTCAAGTTCTGCAGAAGTACAAAAATACTACTATATCTTCAAAAAATTTGTATAAAATGTATTTTTTTTTTGTTTATTTCAAGAATATGTAAGAGAAACCTTAAGCCTATTCTGTAGTGCTGTTTAGTGTCAGACTTGATAAGAAACTTGGGAAAATATCTCAAGCTCTTGAGACTAAGAGTTCATCGAAACTGGGCACTTGGATACCTTAACCTTACTTTTTCAAAAAAAAAATTACAATAATAAAAAAACTATTTTTTTAAAGTTTGAAAATAACGTAACGTTAGTTTATTAAAGCCTATGGAAGTGATAATAGTTATTTATGTGACGAGTTGCAAAATGTTGATTTTTTCAGCACGAGTCGTACATTGGATAAACACGAAGAGTGCTGAAAAAATCGAATTTTGCAACGAGTTCCATACAAAATTTTATGCAATGATTTTTTCATAATGCAACTCATTTGAGTTGCATAATGTTCATAATGCAACTCAAATGAGTTGCATTATGAACATTATGCAACTATTTTCTATTACGCAACTCATTTCAGTTGCATTATGAACCGGTACGGAAAAGTTGGTCATTATCATACTGAAATGAGTAGTATAAAATAGAAATTATGACACTGAATTGCATAAAATGTATTAATTTGCATAAAATGATGTACACGTATTTTATGAAAATAGGTTCTGGTGGGTCGCCAAATTCTTTAAAGATCGAAAGTGGGTCACAAGCTGAAAAAGTTTGAGAACCCCTGCACTAATTCATTTGTATGGGGGTCCCCTTTTCCAGAGGGGGGGGGGGCTTAGACCATCATGTTATGAACCTTCCCCGGCCCCAAAAACGTCCGCATGCAAATTTTCACGTCAATCGGTCCACTAGTTTCCAAGTGTATAAGGGTTAGACAGACAGAAAGACAGGCAGACAGGAAGTAATTTTTATACATGGGGGAACCAACATATTTTGGACACAACAAAGCGTCAATATTATTTGGGCACTTACCTCAAAAACAAATGGAAGTATTTAAAATATATAGGGCACTGCATGAAATTCTTTCTTTCTTTTTCACTTTACGAAAATTTTATTAACAAGGCAGAGAAACGTCAAAATTCCATACACAATCAAAGCAATGCAGTGCCCTATTGACGTAAAGCTGCAAAGCGGTTCTATTTGTTTACGGAGGCGGTCATATAAGACGATTTTCTTCGTTATGGTTTTCACCATTCAAAATGACAAGAAACAGCATGCTATGACTAAAAGAGAATATTCTAGTTCATTTTTATAAGTATCTTCTGAAAAATATTAACCCCACGTTACGTAGATCACTTTGGAATGGTGCGTTACAGCGTAAGATCTGCCACATTAAATTTTGATCTTGCAATTTTTCTAACAAACTAGCTGTCCCCGGCAAACTTTGTCTTGCCTACTGCGTTTTTTGACGTTTCAAGTCCCTAGCCAAGCCCAAGCCCCCGTTCAAAATGTATGAAAACCAGAATTTCAAAAACTTTCAATTTGCCCATGTCTTTTGCCTCATAAACCTTCCTTGGGTGAAAACTAACACAACAAAACGTAGACGACCCAAATCGGACCATCCGTTCGCAAGTTATGTGCGGTCCCACGTATGCCACTGCATTTATATATATATAGATGTAGCCAGGCTCCTGTAGGAACATTGCAGTATCAAGTTTTGATGTAGTTTTTTTATGTAAGGTGACGAAGGGTATTATCGGCAGGTTTGTTCTCTTCGTCAAGGGTGGTTTTTTGTGGGCCAAATTGCCTAAAATTTGGGCATATAACTCAGCTTGGTTGGGAAGGATTTGAGACCAACTATGAGTTCACCAGCTTTCAAAAAACCTTCCATGACGAAGAGAACAAAACTGCCGAAAATACGTATTTCCCCCTATTTCTGTTTGAGTGCGTTCACTGATAATGAACATTTTATTTTTGGAGGATTCAAGTATGCTTATCAAATGATGTAGGAGTTATCGTAAACTATATATTCGTTGCAAGCATATCCCAAATAGCTTATTCAATGAAAGATGCTAATACCGTTATCTATTCCAGATTTATGGCCACCCAGTCCTGCAACGACTAAGATGGAAAAATAAACCAGATGAGTAATGCAGGCAGGTGTCTCAACACAGACAAATAATATTTTGTGCACCTGAACGTTTACCAAACGTCAGTGGAGATTACCCTCCCACTGACAACACCCAAATTCTTGTGACACCTAGGCCTGAGAGATCGTAGAGCTGTCTACATCTTTCATAAATGCCCAAAACTAATCATCCTTTCCCATCCCTCAGCAGTCGACCATTGGAGGATTGCGTCAGGCTTGTCTAGGAGTCAAAGATTAGTTCCAATTCCTTGTGCTTTGGTTCGAACGGAAAGGAGGCATCCTTCATAACAGCGGTCTAGGACTGTACTTACTAGACCGGCCCACATTTGTATGAAGAAAAAAAAAGTTTTCAAAATTCACGGGGCACCCTCTGGAATCGTGCCTTGGGATGAGAAGAACAATCTGTGAAAGATTCAGCTCAATCGGTTGAAAACTGAGCTGGCGCAAATGAGTTGAAGGTTTGTATGGGATTCTCAGTCCAAATATATGGGAAATTGGATGACCTCCAGTCTCTCATACAGCACGCTGGTTTGGCGAGTTCGATTTAACTCAGAATTGAAAGAATAGCAGTTGATACCCTAATGAACAACTTTGTAGAAGACCATATAATGATAACACTTAATTTGGTTGCGGTTTTAGCCAACGAAACCAGGATTAGGACATCTTCCCCCGTTTACTCTCGGCTGTTACATGCAGCACGTGTTTGCCGTTCGAAATTTGCTCACTACATCATAGGCGGCTATGTTGTCCTTCATTTCCATTGCATACGCATGTGGGTGAGTATCGAGACAATGTAGAATTACATAGCTGCCTATGATGTAGCGCGCAAGCTACGGCCGACCAACACGTGCTGCATATAACAACCGAGAGTAAACGGGGGAAGATGTCCTCACCTGGTTTCTTTGGCTAAAACCGCAACTAAATTAAGTTTTATCATGATATGGTCTTCTACAAAGTTGTTCATTAGGGTATCAACTGCTATTATTTCAATTCTGAGTCAAATCGAACTCGCCAAACCGGCGTGCTGTATGAGAGCCTGGAGGGTATCCAATTTCCCATATATTTGGACTGAGAATCCCATACAAACCTTCAACTCATTTGCGCCAGCTCAGTTTTCAACCGATTGAGCTGAATCTTTCACAGATTGTTCTTCTTATCCAAAGGCACGATTCTAGAGGGTGCCCCGTGGAATTTTTCGACATTTTCATATTTGGGCCGGTCTAGTACTTACTTTACCGATCAGGCTAAGGCCGGGGTGGCCTCTGCTGTACATAGAAGCCGTCTCCATTCCACTCGATTCATTTATTTATTTATTTATTGTATGACATCAACAGACAACACAGGTCCTAATGATGTATATATAACTTAACCTAACTTATTTCCCTATCGTTGTTACAATAAAAGTAAAATAGTAAAATTGCAAACAAAAACACGCACAAAAAAATAATATCATTATTCGTCATGAAGAAAAATGACTGTTTGTCTCCAGTTCCGCACTCTGCGTAGGGTCCGCAGATCTTCCTCCACTTGGTCGACCCACCTAGCTCGCTGCGCTCCACGTCTTCTTGTATCGGTCGGATGACTCTCGAGAACCATTTTAGTCGGATTGCTATCCGACATCCTGATGACGTGACCCGCCCACCGTAGCCTCCCGATTTTCGCGGTATGGACGATGGGTGGTTCTATCAGCAGCTGATGCAGCTCGTGGTTCATTCGCTTTCTCCAAGTCCCGTCATCCATCTGCACTCCGCCGTAGATGGTACGCAACACCTTCCGTTCGAAAACTCCAAGGGCGCGTTGGTCCTCTGCACGTAGGGTCCATGTTTCGTGCCCGTAGAGAACTATCGGTCTAATCAGCGTTTTGTAGATAGTTAACTTCGTGTGACGGCGAACTTTGTTCGATCGTAGAGTTCTGCGGAGTCCAAAGTAAGCTCGATTTCCTGCCACAATGCGCCTCTGAATTTCTCTGCTGGTGTCGTTGTCGGCGGCCACCAGTGAGCCCAAGTACACGAATTCTTCAACCGTAGATTTAGCCAGAATGGCGTCCAAAAAATCTTGACATTTTTCGATTTTTCCAAAAATTTCAAGAGGGGGAGGGTCAAAACTTCAGATTTATGAGTTTTTAGTCGAGAGCAATCAGAAAAGATGAAATGTAGAGCTGGGCAGAACAATAGTTGATTTTTTTTGTCTGACCGTGTAATCTTTCAAAAGTTATTTCATTATTTTCTCTAGTGATTTATTTGAAGAGTTCCTCCAAAAATGCTCACAGAAACTTCTTCAGGGATTCTATAAAAAAAAATCAAAAAATTCTTATGGGATTCCGAATGTATACAGAAATAAGTGTAACGATCCTTCCCTATATTTCTCCAAGGAATTTATTATATAATCTCGCATATTTCCCTCAAGAAAGGTCTACAGATATTCTTTCAGAAAATCTGCCAGGAATAAATTTTAAAATTTTGCTCAAGGATACCTTTAGAAATTTTTCCACAGATTCTTTCAATAATTTTTGTATTTCTCAATAAGTTCTACAATTTCACTCAGTATTTCCTCCATAAATTCCTTTAGAAAATCCTACTGAGATTCCTTTAAAAACTTTTTCATTGATTTCTTCAAAAAATATACCAAGGATTCTTTCAGGAATTCTTCCAGTGGTGTTCCACAAAATCTAACAAGCATTCCTTTAGGTATTTCTTCGCGAACGTAGTCGTGCAAGAATTGCTCTAACACGAACTCTATTGGAAAGCTTTGCTAAAATGTCTTCCGGATTTTCGTCGGACCCTGTAAGCGGAATACCCTCTTCGAATGACTGTAATCGGTTTTGTACCTTTTATTTTCGCCCTATTTTGCTTATCCTTTGAAAGATAAGCGTATTTCGACTACCACTTGTATTTTTCCTAAGTATCAGTTGCGGATTGAACAACATCCAGGAAAAAAATGCTGTAAGATTTCTTGAAGAAATGTGTGAGTCATTTATGTTAGAAATCTTGACCCTTCATGGCCTCAGTTTCGTTACCTCGCTGAGTGTGTTTCATCAAAGACGAGCTCTGAAAGGCGCCTGGGGTCCAATGGACCCCAGGTATCCCTTTTAGGGTTAAATGGCCTTTCCAGTTATTGAACTAGTCTTAGTGAGATTCTTAAACGTAAAACGTGTTTGCTTCGTACTTATACTCGTATAAGAGAAATAAATTTTGGAAAATTGTTGCACTTCTCTCATCCTTATTCCTAAAGAAATACCGAATGAAAAATACTAAGAAAGTAAAAAATACCGGGGGATTTTTTTTACATCAAAACCCAATATTTAAAGAAATTTTGGAAAGCTACAAATTTTTGCAAATTAACTATGTCGAATTGTCGTGGGGTGCCAATCTGAATGCTTGCCAAGGGCGCTGTGGGACCAAGCTACGGTTCTAACATCCGGCCCTTCGCATTATCATAGTTAGAACAGATAAAAGCCATTTAAAACTTTCACAGCGCAGTGACAGTCTATCAGATTGCGCCTACGAGCTATGCAATCAAGCGAACTGTGCCGCATCATTTTCACAGTAAAAAAGCATGCTAATTTTTCACCTTACGCATGGCATCTAATTGGGTTCTTTAGTGAATAAAATATTGCTATTTTGTGTAGCCTAATCGAAAGAGCTCATTTTTCTGAGTATAACGTGATTTTATTGGATTCCGATAACTTTGTTTTGAGGGTTAAATTAACAAAACAGTTTTCATTTTTGTGGATAGAATAACAGTTCAATCGATAAAGTGACAGTTCGACCCGAACAAAAAAAAATCCCCATACAAACTTTAAATGCATTTTAAAAATAGTTCCCGGACTCCAAAAATTATGAAATTTTGAATTTTGACTAATTGTTGGGCGGAGAATCCGATTATGAAATAATTCGGATACCCCTGAAGAACCCAATTGAACCTTTGTGTGAGAGTGTAGCTGAGCTCAAGTTCTTAGTATGTATCCATTAAAAAAATACCTCAAACTAAAACAGTTAGAAGTCGTAAACGGTTTGTATTATTCAAATGATATTTTCGAATATGTTTCATCAGAGAAATAGGTATCGCGTATCTATGCAAGATAGGGTCTGAGTGCCATTCGTAATCTCAAGCTCCCAAATTCATCCTATTCTTAAACAAGCGATTATGACACCGATTGATTCCATTTTTTTTTGTTTTCATGCGGGCTCACTTCTAACAAAAAGTACAAAAATAAGAAACATAACAAACAACTCTCCATTCGTTTGTTTTGAGAAGGATGAAATTGGAAGCCATGTGCTTAAAAAGGGAACCAATCAGAGCCGTAGCGTGATCACATGGCGCCCTTGGCAAGCATCCAGATTGACGCCCCACGACAATTGAACATTGTTACTGGAAAAACTTGTAATTAGAAGGCACGAAATGTTGCTAATTGACAAATTGAGAGATGAAATTTGTGAAAAAAATCGCGTTCTGGTGGGATTCGTATTCGCTAGACCGGCGCTTTAACCAACCATGCCACAGGACAGGTAATGGTTCTGCGGAATAGAAAGCCAAACTGACTCCGAAGCCGCACCGTGAACACTCCTATTATACAAACTCATCTCTCTTTTCGGCTTAGTTGCCATTCCACAACACACTCCTATAGCGCCAGTCTAGCGAATACGGAGTCCTGGGTTCGAATCCCACCAGAACGCAATTTTTTTCACAAATTTCATCTCTCAATTTGCCAATTAGCAACACTTCGTGCCTTCTAATTACAAGTTTTTCCAGTATGTTTTAGACATACCAGCAAATCTGGTAAAGTGCCAGTAAAATGGGCAATATGTTTCATTGAACATTGTTAATTTGCAAAAAATGCGTTTATTCATTTTTTTCTCTAAGTTTCTTTAGTTGGATTTTTGTGTTTTGAAGAAACTAATTCCCCTCGTTTTTTTTAAATTTATTTTCTGTATTTTTTGCTTGGTAGAGTTTCAGAGGTTTTCAGGGATCCTCTAACGGTTTGTTTTACAAATTTTCGATGATTTATTCAATTGGTTTTAACAGAATTTTCTATAAATTTTACGATAGTTTTCTTCTGAAGTTCAATCAAAAAAATTAGTAGAAAATCTTTAATCAATTTTTCAGTAAACATAAGATGAATCATGGACATGGAAAAATAACAGGAGGAAACCCTGAAGAGATCTATGACTTTTTGTTGAAATCTCTTAAAAAAAAATCTTCTGAACCACTGTATGAAATCTCTGTAGTAATTCCTGCAAGAAGATCCAGAGGTATACCTAATGAAAAAATATTTCAGCAGGAATTTCCAATGGAATTCATGGAAAAAATCTTCCAAGAATTCCTGGAGCAGTTCCTGAAGAAATGCCTGTAAACATGTGAAAAACCATTGGAAGAATTTCTGAAAGGAGAAGTTTTGAAGGAGTCGTAAAGAATCTCTGGAGGATTTTTTAAAACAAATCCCTAGAAGGTTTTATGAAGAAATCCCTGAAGGAATCCAATGACAGATTTAATAATGGAATACCTGAGAAAGTGTCTGGAATTGTTCCATAGTAATGATTTTTTGGAAGAGTTTAAAACTTTTCTAGAGGAATTCTAGCAGAAATTTATGGCGTCATTTCTAATGAACATGAACCAAATTTGGAAGGGATCAATGGAAGATATTCTAAGCGACATGGTAGATTTCTTCTGAAGGAAACTGATCGAATTTCTAAAACAATCTATAGATAATTTTCCTTAACAAAAATCTTGAAGAATTTCTGAAGGAATTCTCAGAGACATTTATGAAGGAATCATTGGAGAGATTTCTAAAGGAATCCCTGCATGAGCTTCTATAGGAATCAATGGTATTTCCTTAATCGTAATCCATAACCTTCAAAGATATTCTTTCAGGAATATCTATAAGAATCTCTGAAGAAAACATCGGAACATTTCTTTAGAAATTCATAGAAGGTTTTCCAGGAGAAACCCAAGAAAAAAGCTAGTGAAATAAGTATTGAGATAAAGAAGTATTAACCCCTTGAAGAATTTTGAAAGGAATCTGTGGAGGAATTTCTAAAGGTATCCCTGAAGAAAATTTTCCCTAAAAAACTTTTTTTTTAATATCTGCAGAAGTTTCTTATATTTCTTGTTTAAGATATTCCAATAAAGTCTTTATGGACAAAGATCTGCATGAATAATTTCCGAATATATTCCAAGATTACATCCTGATAGCCTTCTCGGAAGAATTTCTAAGGAAGTCCTTCGAGAAATTTCGTGAAAAATCACCGGAAGAATTTTGAATATTCCAAAGGATTCCTGAAAAAGTTACCGTAAGAATTTCGGGAGAAATTACACAGCGTAACAAAAATTAACTTTTTGTCTGTCTCAAGAGCAAACTTATGTGTCTCCGAAGGATTTTGGGCCGCTGAATCCGAATCCGAGCTCAGATTGCTCTAACACGTCACAATTTTGAGCTATACCTCAATTTATAGGGCAAAATATGCGATTTTGGGCTTTTTTGACTGCAAGCCATTAAGCAAGGAAATATTTTTTTTAAGCAATCAAAAGGTTAATTGGTCAATTAACATCTAAATTAACGACTCATGCAAAATATTTCGTTCTACCAAATCGAATTTGATAGTTTTAAGCGATTTATTTTTTTTTTATTCTTAATCACTTAACCTAATTTACAGCTCTTTTGTCCACTAGGGTACTAAGTGAGCGATTCCAATTGGACGCCGCACTTCCACTTTGTAAAGCGCCTAAATGTATTCTATTCTATTCTACTTTATTGAACTGGTTGCCTTTGTGCTTCTTTCACTTGTCTACCCTGTCCATGGTAGAATGATGAGCACGATGATGCTGATGTGTGGCTGCTGTTCCTTTTCCAGTCCAATTGGGGGTCCATTATGAGTTGCGGTTCGCCGATACCCAAATTCCGGGTCCATTAGAGCTATATGCTCCGAAGAGGGTCAGGGGAAAGAGCAACCGACGAAAAATTGCAAGTGCCGAGGCTGGGATCGAACCCATGACCATCCGCTTATGAAGCGAACGTGTGGACCACTGCGCCACGGGCCCCGACAATTTAAGCGATTTATGTTAGGTACGACATTTCCCATACAAGTCATCCTCCAAAAGTTGCATGCAAGTTTTCATACTAACATAAAATGCTCAAATCTATCAAATTTGATTAGGTAAAAAGAAATATTTTGCATGAGTCGTTAATTTAGATGTTAATTGACCAATTAACCTTTTGATTGCTTAAAAAAAATATTTCCAAGCTTAATGGCTTGCAGTCAAAAAAGCCCAAAATCGCATATTTTGCTCTATAAATTGAGGTATAGCCGTATAGCTCAAAATTGTGACGTGTTGGAGCAAATCTGAGCCCGGATTCGGATTCAGCGACCCAAAATCCTTCGGAGACACATAAGTTTGCCCTTGAGACAAAAAATGTTGCGCTGTGTTATTTAAGAATTTTTCAAAGTAATCCCTAGAAGAGTTTCTAGAAGTTTTTGAGGGCTCCAAATATATTTAATTTGTTTTGAAGGATTTTAAATAAAAACTCACTAATAGTTGTTTGGGAGAATACGACTTAATGGGTTGCGCTAATTTTACAAGAGTTTAATCCCTAATAAACATAAAGTTTTTTTTTCCAACAATTGTATAAACAGAAATAATTTAAAATATTTTTGTCAACACTGGGCATTTTGCCTCAGAAGTAACCTCAAGAGAATGTTTAAGAATTATGAGAAAGAACTTTCACAAGAATTTCGAAAGCATATTGATTTTGCTTTGTTCATTGAAAAACAAAACAAAATAGTTTCTCAAAATAAAATAGTAGATAAATTTCCAGATAACATCGTGGTAAATATTCAAAATAATCTAGAAAAATCTGATTTTTTGAGAAATCGGAAAAACGTAAAAACACATGATCAACCTTAGATACTTTGAACAGTGAAATCTTGATAATATTCATCCTGTTTGCCTTTTGTGGCGCCATTAGAATAACTAGCCACAGAAAGAAAAAAAATGAGTAGGCTTTGCCAGGCGCGAACGTGTTTTCATTTCTCTGCGCGTGTCATTTTTCTGATCCCGTTCTGTTCGTTTGAAAGTGAAAAAAATGAAGATTGTGCATAATCAAAACATGGCCAGATCCGTATCCGATGGATTCTAGGGCACAGTTACTTAACTTGCCGACTTAACAGCATCATTTGCACGAATACTGGTTGCACACAGTGGACGGAAACCCACCTGTCAAATACAGTAGCATTTGAAAACTTTACGGTAGTGAGCTCGGTGACCAATTCAAACCTTCGCTGGACCGGGACCGTTGTTACTTGTGGTTGAACCATTTCCGTGCCCGATAATGGACGATTGGAAGAAGGAGAAAGAAGATTGGTGTTCCGCGCTTCTTGGAAGTTTGAAGACGATGTTAAACGATACTACACGAGGAAAAGTGCCAAAAATGTTGGGCAGTAGGCAAACGTCCGACGGCTGACGCTGTCGTTCGCTGGCGCTCCAGGGTACTTTTTTCCGAGCGACCGGAAAAGGCAAGCGGTCTGTCTTCATGAAGATCAAGAAAATCGTGAAGGATGCCGATTCGAGAGAAAATTCTAGCCCAGCAGTGACGGCGATACAATTGGTGAGATTGTTCCGTTTATATCTACATACTCTACATTCTTATAAAGTACACAAACACATTCTCTTACACATTGCTGGCATGTCTTTCGAAAGATTTTTATGGCAATTTACGTATGACATTCTTGGAGAATTTCCGTTGATATTTTTGATGACTTCTTTACAATGCCTTCGACAGATTGCCGCTCAAACTTTTAGTTAGTATAATGTTTGAGGCTTTGAATCGCCTATCCGATGACGGATAATTGCATTCCCGAATCTACTAAATATTCAATATAATGCAGGGTTTTTTTTCAGGAAATTTTCTATATATACCTCCAAAAAAATGAAAAGGCCAACATCGCGTTGCGCTAAAATTGTCAATTTCAATCACTCATTGGGAGTAATCAATCAATGAATTTTTCAGCGCAATTCGACTTTTGGTTTCAATTAAAACGATCGATTTTAACATATTAAAATACAAATATAACGCATAATTTATTAATACTGAATTCCTGACCATTCCTGTACCAAAATCCCATTTCCTTTCTATTTCCGAGGGCGTCGGCGAGTCGCTGACATCTCGTTGAATAGTTATCCCTTCCCTACTATCCTTTCCCATCCACATCGTGTTTCTTATCGTTCCAGAGACCGATCAATGGCGGTTAAGCCTAGGCTTGTTAGCCAGGACACAGTGTAAATGCCTGTGCCCCATCCCGGAATCAAAAAAGGCCCATGGAGTGACAAAATTTCTTAGCTATGTCACTCCCAACGTTGGTGTTTAAATATACTAAAACAATTTCACTCACTACAACACATCTACATGATCTACCTAACTACACTTACACAATCTGAATCTTGTCGCATCACTTGCTTATAGTGATTCCCAAATCAACCCATTCCAAATATCCAACTCCTTGACACCTATGGGGGCGCCGGTGAGTCGCTGGCCTTTCGTAAAGTAGGTGTCATATCATCACATCCTTTCCTTTCCTCGTAACGGAGAAGATGGGCGTGGCAATGAAAGTTCTCACGTCTTTTTTGCTTCAACCTCTAATTGGATAGCTGTTCCTTCCCAAATAGCATTCCATAAGCAATTAGAATAGGAGTATTAAAGATTAGACATGACAATTTTCAGTATGCAATCTACGAATTACTCCGTTACCACGCAACGCAACGCAACGCAACGCAACGCCATTAGAATAACTAGCCACAGAAGTCCAATGTCGCGACTGTTCGTGTGACTAACATCTAGTTTGCCACGCCCTTACAGCGTCATTAGCGGTACTAGAAGTGTCAAATAAATTTTGTTAACCAAAACAAGACATCCTCTACACGATGGACACTTACAAACAATTAATTTTGGCAATTAAAGTTGTTAATATAACTGAATAGGAAAAGTGACTACAGCGCCATTGGAGTTCTAGTGTATTTCTATTGTGGCGCCCCTCTGAGCCTGGCGCCCTTGGCGGGGGCCAACCTGGCCAACCGCACGCTATGGCTCTGGAACCAATACCCTATTATTTGAAGCTGATTTCCCAAAAACCTCATCTTAAGATTTTTTGCAGTAAGTTGATTTCCTGTTTTAAAATGAAGCATAGGATGCTTCTAATAACTTCTTTATTGACAATCAATACAAGCAAAAAGGTTGTGCAATTTTTTACATCAAAATGAGCAATTATGAGCTTCTCGTACTTTACGACGAACCCAGCATCTTGGTGGTTGCCAATATCGGAAGGATAAGATGGGCAGAGCATGCCACAAGACTCTTACTGGGTGGGTACTGGAAATCGTGGAGCTTTCAACTTAGCGACATGTACTCTCTTTTCAATTATTATTTTGCAACTCGTTATCCAAAAAAGTGTTATTTCGCTATACGCATGAACGTGCAATCAAACTTGCTAAATCTTTCTCAAGAATAAGTTCAATCAACAATAAATGGCAAACATCGGATGATGTGCTATTCAGCAATATAAATACAGTTTATCCTCTGTGATTTGCCATCACTCAACGCTCAAGAGAACACCAGCATAGCAGTGAAACAAGAGAGTCCCATTGTCGCATCCTGGTCGTGGCACTGCAGAGCAGCATACCGTCCACCCAGGCCATGAAGGTAAGTACTTGGAAATTAACCGTTCGTAGCCTGTTAAACAATGTGCAATTTCTGTGTCGGGTTTAGCACGTCATCCCATTGAGCTCGTTGGCACTGCTGATGCTTTCGATCATGCTAGTTGTAGTAGCTGCAGCAGCACTGTCCGGCAGCGATGAACCACTGAAGCATAGAGATTTACGCTATCGTCCCAATAATGGCTACGCCTATCAGTACACATCAGTTCACAACGGTAACCGAGAGCGAGCGGCCTCTGCCTTTTCGTATCAGCTCCGTTTGGAGCAGTTTCACGATGAGAAACGTGTCCCAGTGGTAGCTGCTGTCAGGTCCATTCCAGCGGTCCCAGCACCAGTATCCGTTGCGGTGGTTGCGGTCGGTGTCGGACGTCGACCAGCAGCTGCTCTCCGGTTTCCATCCCGGAGTTCAACGGGGACAGCAACGGCCGACAGACGCCACACCACCACAGTTGATATGTCCGACCTGACGAAGAAACTTGCTGGCCATTCGCATGTCGACGTGGTTCGGTTCCACTAAGCCAGACTAGGCGCACTGTACCGTAAGGAACTGTGTTTGTTTGGAATGCTACAAATAAATTGTTTTAAATTAGATAAAAAAAAATGCTGCGAATGAGACTGATGGTTCAGTGTTAAATAACTGTTTTAACGATGATATCTAATACGAATTTCAGTAACGAGCCTATCGTCATGCTCATTAACTTTAGCTTGTACGATGCACCGTGGACAAAACCAACAAGATCGCAAACTATAAGACAAGTAATGAAGAATACGGTGTTTGTTCGTTGCTTTTTCAATGTTTTGAAATTGTTGATAGGGTATCGGGATGCTTCGTTGGCATAGTCCCCTCGTTCGGCCTATCTCAACGTTAACCAAAAACTCAAACAAACACGCATAACTGAATATTGGAAAAGCTATGCGGCAAACAACTATAACATTTCGTTTCAATTTTAGCAGTTTGGAGCATTTAAATTGAATGAAAATGTCACTTTGTTTAGCTTGTAACCTTGTAGCTCAGGGATTAAGGGATCAACAGGGTCGTCTATAGAGGATGGCTTGAACTTTCCTGTCTCCACGGTTTTAAAGGCAGTCTATCAACAGTAACATTGAACATTTGAAGCACATATGAACACCATAGAAAATCTGAGACCGACCAACAACATTCACAAACGCTCTAAATAAATATACTAATGGGAATTAGAACAGATCATCAGACCAGCGAGGGATGGTAACTCCTTCCGAGTTCGGAACCGTTCAACAAAGGGCCAGAAATGGTAAAATCGCTAGAACCAGGGCTGTGTCCTTAATAAAGTGGCTACTCTGAGGCTAGTTACAATTTACATAATTTATTTTGTGACGTCACACTCAACTAGGGGAACTTGCATGCTGATTGAACTTCAGGATCCGGATCCCCGAACTGTGGTAGATTGTTGTTTCGCAGGTAGGTAACCGGCGGCCACATTGGCGACGGTTGTCGGGGCTATGGTTGGCCAAATGAAGATGGCGAATTCTTGGGCTGCAGCTGGAGGCATTCGGAGGACGCAATGGCGACCGATCGTGGTTTCGTTCGACCGGCAGATCGCAATGGCCGTTGCTGCGGTAACCCTCACTTCGTAGAGGGGGGGGCTCACGGCTTTTGTCTGTCGAGGCCGCCACGGAGATTCGATTTCCGATCACTGGAGAGCGCACTTGACCACTACAGATGCTTCCGGGATCACTCCTAGGCAGTGATACACAAATAGAAAGAAAAAGGCCCAATTGCTGGACCTAACCACAAATTTGAATACCCCGTGACGTCACTAGCACAAGCCTCTTACAATTTTCCATGAGCAATACAATACAATAATTCACAATAGAAATTACCTTTTTCTTATGGGTTTTCTGTTTAACTTTCTACTTTTTGAATCTTCGCACTACTATTTAGCATCAGAACTGTTGGAAATAACACATATTAGTTAGGTCCTTTTTACATAACACTAATCCAAACACACTAACCGTACTATCTTCGTGGACGTTAATACTAATTTTTAATATTTTTGTGGTGTATTTTAAGCATAACTTGCACAATTTTAAAGATCTAGGATAAGAACAAAACAACACTTAAGTGCCCCACACAATGCATACGTTTGCGTGTGCGTGACAGTAGTTTGACACATTTCCCATGGAAAAACTGTCAAAAAAACGCAAACCTCGACGGAACGGACGCTATGTGTTCCAGGCTTTAGTTATTAACGATTTTATCACAAACTATAAATAAATTTTAACCTTTTACAATATGTACACTATTTACACGCGCGCACTACTGTCTGTTCTGGTGATCTTGATCGGAAAAAGAGATTGATCATTGGCATTTCTGGCTTTTATAATCAACGGCCATCTGTGGAACAGAGCTAGATTAAACATGCAACATTCAACATACATCAATTGTTTAATCTTTTGCGCTCATAATTTGGTCATATACCCGATTTTTGCTGGCTCCATCTGTCTGTCAAACTAAAGACCAAGAAGTGCTTTACCCAGTCTCATTACATTGTTATACTGTCAGACGGCCCGTCAAACAGTGGGTACAGTAAAAGTGGAACAGAGCTCTTGCACTCATCAAGCCTACTGAGTGAAGCCACCCATTCCATACTGGTATTAGTGGGATCTTACTTCGCAAAGGGCGTATTAGTCATAACCGGAAATTCGGGAAAGGAAATTGGAAATATCAATAAATCTTGTGGCGGAGCTACAAGTCCAATTTGGAACCAACGGTTACAAGCTTTTGTAGACGCCCTGATTCTTCGGCTTAGTGGGTAGTCTATACACATGATCATAAATGGCTTGATTCTGGAACATTTCGAACTGACTTTTTAATAACTGAACATTTGATGCAATGGTCAAAGACGCTATTTTGAACTTGTATATTGGTTTTCAACGAATAATAAATATTTTACAAATTGAATGTGGGTCGAATATTGAGGACATTTTTTTCACTATGTACCCAAATCTTAGCCCATCAGTAAATTGACGTCAACAACACCGATAAAGTGACGTCAACAACATTGCTTACGTAAGAATCAGAAAGAACGAACAGGAAGAAAGATTTTGTGTACGGTGACTATAAAAATATAACACAATAATAGGGTTGCGTTGTTTTCGTTAGTACATTAAGAAAGAACTTTAGTTTAAGTAATTTGTTTACAGTTTTTTGAAAATTTCGCTCTGAAGATGTAATTTTCAAGTAAGATTGGTGTGCAAACAGAGATAATATTTCAGCAGAAATATTGAAAAAAATGAGATAATAAGTGGTTCTAGTGCATGGAAAGCAATAGGCCAACGTTGTATCCACTAATAGGCCAATTTTTGTACCATAGACCAACGTTGCATACCATCGCATCGAATCTTTTCAACTTAATTAAGCAAATTCTTGAACATTTACGTTAGTTTACTTCCAATTGGTGAAATATGCATTGCCTAGAATGTGTAATAGGGTCAACATATTATTTCTAGTGCTATTAATTCATGAGTTATGATCAAAATTGTCAAGACGGCTTGCAAATTAGGCCAAGGAATGGTACATATACCCTACATTGGTTCAATATTGATTAGTTACTGTCAAACGTGAAAAAAAAATTGTGTATTACGCACTTTTACCAACACATTTTCGATTTTTGGCGCACATTACATCGCATTTACTAAACTGACCAGTTCAAATACACGCCGTACACATTCGCCCACCAGTTGGACGTTCGCACGCTATCGCTGAATTGTTTGCGCTAGGCAGTTGGTTCCCATTATCGTCGGAAGGAGGTGTGGCGTTAAAATCTGCTGTGGCGGTTTTGGCCTGCCTCAATAACCAACCCGACGCATGTTTCGGTCGGCATTGCATTTTCCGTTTTTCGTCTATGTGTCGAATGGTGAGTGAGGGTACAATGTGATGCGGCTTTTTCAAAGCCTATTTATTGCCTAGCGATGTGAGAAATGAAAATTTCATAATCGTCGAAGAAATGACTCGAAACGAGTAACGTCCAGAAAAGTAGTGCGTGTTTTTTTTTTCGTTTCCTTCTGTGTCCGTGTTTGAGCGTGTTTTATTGGACTTGATAGAATCATTTCATTTTGTTCAAATATGGCTGTTGCAAAGTGACACTTCTAGAGTTTAGGAAACACAGTTGCCGCAACACCGATACACGAGAAAAACTCGTTTCCGTAAACATGACAAGGCTGAAATAATGATTCGAGTAATCCGACTGTTAGGGTAGTGGACGTATTTTGGCCCACTAAAACTGAGGTAAGGCTCAATTAGGAATTGCATATTTTCCTTAACTAAAAGAGCACCTTTCTCTAGATGATTGCACATTTTATGCTCTTTCTCTGAATTGTGAACAAAGCTAGTGATCCAAACTTTAAAAACCACATGTGTAGAAATATGTTTTGTTTATTTTGCGCCTAAACAGGACGAATTTCCACCAATAGGACGCAATCAGTGAAGTACTAGATTGTAGTAATGAGCTGATTTTTTGTATGGTGAGAAGGTACATTCTTAATCTCTGCAACGAAATGACGCAAAAAGCCTGGCTGTTATGATTCCTTGCCTAACCTAATGGTGTTTGAGCAAAACTTTAGGTAACTGTGTTATTGTTTTCTCCATTTCTTGCAACAAAGTTTTCCAAAGTTTTATTCCAACAGCACCAAATAATGCAAGGAATCATAATACCCACGCCTCCTGCATAATTTCGTTGTAGAAACGGAGCATTTACCTTCTAGCCATAAAAAAATCAGCTAAAAATCTAGTATGTACTTCACTGAACGTGCGCTATTGTGAACTGTCGCCCAGAAAAGCCTTGGAAACATTTAGAAGATCGTAGTCGTCACGACTATCGTCTGTTCGTATACCCGAGGCAGAATCGCTACGCAATTCGTTGGTTGAAACTCAAAAAGCTTGTCGTCTACAGCGGTATGTTTTGTTGAATCTAGAATCAAACGGTCCGTTTTTCGAAATAGACGTATTTTGCTTAGCGGGCCGATAAAATTCCCAAATTGTCCGGTGATTCATTTATTGGATTCGTACCACAAATGCAAGCTCGACATCGAGGTCCAGCTCATATTGTCATCGGACTCAATTGGAAAGCCTCTGCTGGTTTACTCACAGTGAAATAAAATAATTATAAACTAGGATTAAGAAATCTATCAGATAAAATCAGTATATATTTTTATGCCTTTTTTTTAAAGGAAAGCAAATATCGATTATATGCATTTTTTTGTGCCGATTACGCATCCATAAACCCGCGTATTGAAAATGAAGGCCACTTCTACTTCCTTCTTGTCCCAGTGCTCGTTTGTAAAATTTGTGGTGTACATAAGGGAACATCTATTTATTATATAACGCAAAATTCGATATTTTTGAGCTCGGTGGTTGGTTCATTAGGATCTGGCGGAATCCATAATGTGCTTTTGTATGATAACTCCAACTTTTTTGTATGGACGTTATTTGGGGACGGCGCATAATGAAAGTTGAAAACTTAAAATAGTTTCTTAAATAGTGCGAAATGTTGGGAAATTTCGATATTTATACAGCGGGTTGCACTAGGCTTTCCAAAGATCAAATTAAGTACTCATGTTGAAATCATATCACGATGAGATATTGAGCAGGTATTTGGCAACTTTTTGAATATCTCATCAATATCAAATTAAGATATGACATCAAAATTTGATCGTTTTAAGATATGTTTATGATATTCACGTCTACCCGGGATGCTACCGTGATGGACACTCCAAAGCGAGTCATCGATACTCGTTGCTGCTAGGCTACGCAGCTAACCTTGAGGGTGCGATGTGCACTTGCCCCTTTCTGAAGCAATACCTTCTGTGGTGGTTCCGGAGAAACGTAGGGTTTGGCGACCATAGGATAGTGGGTCGAGGAGAGAATAGTCCTGGTTTTTACTTTTGTAGTAGGTACACACCTAGAAAATATCATGTAATTTTAAGTGCCCTGAACCTGACATATACGAGCATCTTCAAAAACACAAATTTAGAGGTTATAAGATGTAAATTAACGTATTTCAAGACACCCCAAAATAAAACTTATTATTGAGCTACATCTCTTACACTGAACGGCGGTTTGCGGTGAAAATTACTATTCTGGGGGTCAATTTCAATACACAACCCCACTAAATTTGTACAGACTGAGTTCCGTTTCAAGTCAACAGAATTATGTTTTCAATTTTACCATGGATTCGATTTTCAATTAAAAAAAGTTTCCGTTAGAAATCGGATTCGAATCAAGAACCTTGACATCACCAGGGTCGCACGCTACCACTCGGCTATCGAACCGGTTGATGTGAAAAAAAAAAACAAAACGCACACAATAAGCGTTGGTGGTCGATGATCATGCTTTGCCATGGTAAATTTAAAAACATTTTTATGCTTGTCATTACTGCAAGCCGCCTTTCAGTGTACCTCTCGGCTATTTCACCGAGTAAGAAGATACTGATTCTACGTTTCTGGTGAAACGGATTTGTCGACATCTAACGCAACCAACCAGCACTTCATAATGCGCGTAAAATTGAGTCCAGGGAATGAAATTATCAGCAAATTGAGACGAAAAACGGCGATTTTCGAGCAACCGATTTTTTCTGTTTTTACTATTCCTGTGAGAAATGTTTATCGGTCGTTGCTGTTTGTCCCCGATCAAAGATAGCCGAAAACTGGAAATCGCTCTTTTCATTTTCGCTATCCAACTTTATCGCCTTCATAGTTATCGCGATAATTATCAGAAGGCAAGTAACAAAAATTTGCCACTAACGGGATTCGAACCTGGACCCTCCACAAAGACAGAAATTTTATATATAAAAGCTACAGTCGGTGACGATGGCACTACGGAAAGGCGAACAAAGAGCAGAAAGCAAACCAGTCCACTTTTCATTGCTGATGATAATCGATTTTCGGCGCTGCGGAAAGAGCGAAAACACATTCTCGGGAGAAGCCCGGGTCTGAATTTATCGCACGTCTTTTTTCGCCGATAATGCATGTGAGAGAGTTTCCTGCTATCGCGATCATGATCGATAATTTCATTCCCTGAATGAGTCTAATTTGTGATTCAGTCTTGAAAACGTTTACGTTTTTAGGTGATTCCTCTCTCTCTCTTCTCTCTTCTTGGCGTAACGTCCTTATTGGGACAATGCCTGCTTCTCAGCTTCCACAGGACTTCCACAGTTATTAACTGAGAGCTTCCTCTGCCAATGACCATTTTGCATGCGTATATCGTGTGGCAGGCACGAAGATACTCTATGCCCAAGGAAGTCAAGGATATTTCCTTTACGAAAAGATCCTGGACCGACCGGGAATCGAACCCGTCACCCTCAGCATGGTCATGCTGAATACCCGTGCGTTTAAGGCCTCGGCTATATGGGCCCTTGATTCCGTTTCATACAAATTTCAGAATTTCTGAGTGTGTAGATTCCGTTTCATACAAATTTCAGAATTTCTAAGTGTGTAGAAAATGGCCTCAGCCCCACACTACCCTAACCTTCCTGTTAGGATGTCTGTTGAGCAGATTCTCCCCTTACAGTTTAGAAGAAAAAAAAAACATAAGGCTACAAACGAAAGGCTGAAACAATATAAACTGTGGTGCATAATTGATCGGACAAACGCTGATTTTCATACAAAATGGCCAAGTTTAAGATGCTGTAACTATGGTTTGCTTTGCTGGATTGAGTTCAATTTTTGACACGGAACTACAAATATGCTGAATTTTGTGTATACACAGTATAAAATGTTTTCGTTCACAGGTCTGGGCGTGGCAAGGCGTTGAAAATATTGCAAAAGTGATCGGACAGCGGTACCCCTTTGATTTACACGCGTGCCGCTGTCCGATCACTTTTGCAATTTTTTCAACGCCTTGCCACGCCCAGACCTGTGAACGAAAACATTTTATACTCTGTATACACAAAATTCAGCATATTTGTAGTTCCGTGTCAAAAATTGAGCTCAATCCATCTAAGCAAACCATAGTTACAGCATCTCAAACTTGGCCATTTTGTATGAAAATCAGCGTTTGTCCGATCAATTATGCACCACAGTGTAACTGTAACAAAAGGCTGAAATCACAAAAGGCTGATAACAAAAGATTCTGAAATTTTATGAAAGCATGAAATGAGTGATGAGGGTAGGTTCAGTCAAGAAAATAATCATACAGACGGTTCTCCATGTCTCTATATTGAAGAAACCATCGAGATAAAGGGAGATCGAAATGAATAACTCATTTTTAATGCACACTATATCGAAAAAACAAAACCTCCGTAACTTGGAAAGAAACTGCAACAAACAAATGTCACTTCACCTTCCCATAATATTTTGCAGCTAGGAAACGAGGTCTAGTAACCTGTAAAAATAGGCATATCGAAATATGGAGAGAAAATCTAGAACAAAAAAGAACGAGATCGCATCGACACAGGGAGATACCGAGATTATGAAATATTGACATATAGAGAAGAAAAATGCATGCAGATTGAAGGGATCCATCAAATCATCCAGATAGGGTGAGATATTGATATGTAGAATATCTAGACATGGAAAGTGGACTGTATATACCAAAACTACTAATCTTCTTCTTTTTCTTGGCGTAGCTTCCCAACTAGAGTATTTCCACAATTATTAACCCTAGAGCAGTCGCGTCTTCGGCCACCATCAGCGTCAGCTGTGTACCTTCCTTTGCCAATGGCTACTTTGCATAGTATGTGGCGGGAAGAAAGATACTCTATGCCCAAGGAAGTCTAGACAGTTTTTATCCCAAAAAGTTCCTGGGCTGACCGGGAATGGAACCGCTCTGCTTCAGCACGGCTTTCTGAATTCCCGCACACTTACCGCTTCGGTTATATGGGCCACAAAATTACATAAAATGATATTATTTGAATCGATGATTTCTTCAACCTCAAACAAGGGCTTATTTCTTTCGAGTTATGCTGTGATAGCGATTGTTGCCATTTTTGCTGGCAACAATATCACCAAAGATTTTCTCTTCTCAGCATATGCAATTTATTCGAGATATATTGTCATAATTATGTGGCAGATCAACAAAGCCACCAACTTTGAAGGGTGGAAATGATCTAGAAATCAGCTGCTATTGCATCGATGACGTTTAAATAGGGTAGTGGACGTATTTTGGTCCACCCCGGGATTTTTATTACATTTATCACATAATCTCTACCAAATCTTGGTAAATGATTATTGGAAGTTCCAATAATTATTTGCCAAGATTTTGTAGAGATAACATGATAAATGTAATAAAAATCCCAGGGTGGGCCAAAATACGTCCACTACCCTATTTAAACGTCATCGATGCAATAGCAGCTGATTTCTAGATCATTTCCACCCTTCAAAGTTGGTGGCTTTGTTGATCTGCCACATAATTATGACAATATATCTCGAATAAATTGCATATGCTGAGAAGAGAAAATCTTTGGTGATATTGTTGCCAGCAAAAATGGCAACAATCGCTATCACAGCATAACTCGAAAGAAATAAGCCCTTGTTTGAGGTTGAAGAAATCATCGATTCAAATAATATCATTTTATGTAATTTTGTGGCCCATATAACCGAAGCGGTAAGTGTGCGGGAATTCAGAAAGCCGTGCTGAAGCAGAGCGGTTCCATTCCCGGTCAGCCCAGGAACTTTTTGGGATAAAAACTGTCTAGACTTCCTTGGGCATAGAGTATCTTTCTTCCCGCCACATACTATGCAAAGTAGCCATTGGCAAAGGAAGGTACACAGCTGACGCTGATGGTGGCCGAAGACGCGACTGCTCTAGGGTTAATAATTGTGGAAATACTCTAGTTGGGAAGCTACGCCAAGAAAAAGAAGAAGATTAGTAGTTTTGGTATATACAGTCCACTTTCCATGTCTAGATATTCTACATATCAATATCTCACCCTATCTGGATGATTTGATGGATCCCTTCAATCTGCATGCATTTTTCTTCTCTATATGTCAATATTTCATAATCTCGGTATCTCCCTGTGTCGATGCGATCTCGTTCTTTTTTGTTCTAGATTTTCTCTCCATATTTCGATATGCCTATTTTTACAGGTTACTAGACCTCGTTTCCTAGCTGCAAAATATTATGGGAAGGTGAAGTGACATTTGTTTGTTGCAGTTTCTTTCCAAGTTACGGAGGTTTTGTTTTTTCGATATAGTGTGCATTAAAAATGAGTTATTCATTTCGATCTCCCTTTATCTCGATGGTTTCTTCAATATAGAGACATGGAGAACCGTCTGTATGATTATTTTCTTGACTGAACCTACCCTCATCACTCATTTCATGCTTTCATAAAATTTCAGAATCTTTTGTTATCAGCCTTTTGTGATTTCAGCCTTTTGTTACAGTTACACTGTGGTGCATAATTGATCGGACAAACGCTGATTTTCATACAAAATGGCCAAGTTTGAGATGCTGTAACTATGGTTTGCTTAGATGGATTGAGCTCAATTTTTGACACGGAACTACAAATATGCTGAATTTTGTGTATACAGAGTATAAAATGTTTTCGTTCACAGGTCTGGGCGTGGCAAGGCGTTGAAAAAATTGCAAAAGTGATCGGACAGCGGCACGCGTGTAAATCAAAGGGGTACCGCTGTCCGATCACTTTTGCAATATTTTCAACGCCTTGCCACGCCCAGACCTGTGAACGAAAACATTTTATACTGTGTATACACAAAATTCAGCATATTTGTAGTTCCGTGTCAAAAATTGAACTCAATCCAGCAAAGCAAACCATAGTTACAGCATCTTAAACTTGGCCATTTTGTATGAAAATCAGCGTTTGTCCGATCAATTATGCACCACAGTTTATATTGTTTCAGCCTTTCGTTTGTAGCCTTATGTTTTTTTTTTCTTCTAAACTGTAAGGGGAGAATCTGCTCAACAGACATCCTAACAGGAAGGTTAGGGTAGTGTGGGGCTGAGGCCATTTTCTACACACTTAGAAATTCTGAAATTTGTATGAAACGGAATCTACACACTCAGAAATTCTGAAATTTGTATGAAACGGAATCAAGGGCCCATATAGCCGAGGCCTTAAACGCACGGGTATTCAGCATGACCATGCTGAGGGTGACGGGTTCGATTCCCGGTCGGTCCAGGATCTTTTCGTAAAGGAAATATCCTTGACTTCCTTGGGCATAGAGTATCTTCGTGCCTGCCACACGATATACGCATGCAAAATGGTCATTGGCAGAGGAAGCTCTCAGTTAATAACTGTGGAAGTCCTGTGGAAGCTGAGAAGCAGGCATTGTCCCAATAAGGACGTTACGCCAAGAAGAGAGAAGAGAGAGAGAGGAATCACCTAAAAACGTAAACGTTTTCAAGACTGAATCACAAATTAGACTCATTCAGGGAATGAAATTATCGATCATGATCGCGATAGCAGGAAACTCTCTCACATGCATTATCGGCGAAAAAAGACGTGCGATAAATTCAGACCCGGGCTTCTCCCGAGAATGTGTTTTCGCTCTTTCCGCAGCGCCGAAAATCGATTATCATCAGCAATGAAAAGTGGACTGGTTTGCTTTCTGCTCTTTGTTCGCCTTTCCGTAGTGCCATCGTCACCGACTGTAGCTTTTATATATAAAATTTCTGTCTTTGTGGAGGGTCCAGGTTCGAATCCCGTTAGTGGCAAATTTTTGTTACTTGCCTTCTGATAATTATCGCGATAACTATGAAGGCGATAAAGTTGGATAGCGAAAATGAAAAGAGCGATTTCCAGTTTTCGGCTATCTTTGATCGGGGACAAACAGCAACGACCGATAAACATTTCTCACAGGAATAGTAAAAACAGAAAAAATCGGTTGCTCGAAAATCGCCGTTTTTCGTCTCAATTTGCTGATAATTTCATTCCCTGGACTCAATTTTACGCGCATTATGAAGTGCTGGTTGGTTGCGTTAGATGTCGACAAATCCGTTTCACCAGAAACGTAGAATCAGTATCTTCTTACTCGGTGAAATAGCCGAGAGGTACACTGAAAGGCGGCTTGCAGTAATGACAAGCATAAAAATGTTTTTAAATTTACCATGGCAAAGCATGATCATCGACCACCAACGCTTATTGTGTGCGTTTTGTTTTTTTTTTTCACATCAACCGGTTCGATAGCCGAGTGGTAGCGTGCGACCCTGGTGATGTCAAGGTTCTTGATTCGAATCCGATTTCTAACGGAAACTTTTTTTAATTGAAAATCGAATCCATGGTAAAATTGAAAACATAATTCTGTTGACTTGAAACGGAACTCAGTCTGTACAAATTTAGTGGGGTTGTGTATTGAAATTGACCCCCAGAATAGTAATTTTCACCGCAAACCGCCGTTCAGTGTAAGAGATGTAGCTCAATAATAAGTTTTATTTTGGGGTGTCTTGAAATACGTTAATTTACATCTTATAACCTCTAAATTTGTGTTTTTGAAGATGCTCGTATATGTCAGGTTCAGGGCACTTAAAATTACATGATATTTTCTAGGTGTGTACCTACTACAAAAGTAAAAACCAGGACTATTCTCTCCTCGACCCACTATCCTATGGTCGCCAAACCCTACGTTTCTCCGGAACCACCACAGAAGGTATTGCTTCAGAAAGGGGCAAGTGCACATCGCACCCTCAAGGTTAGCTGCGTAGCCTAGCAGCAACGAGTATCGATGACTCGCTTTGGAGTGTCCATCACGGTAGCATCCCGGGTAGACGTGAATATCATAAACATATCTTAAAACGATCAAATTTTGATGTCATATCTTAATTTGATATTGATGAGATATTCAAAAAGTTGCCAAATACCTGCTCAATATCTCATCGTGATATGATTTCAACATGAGTACTTAATTTGATCTTTGGAAAGCCTAGTGCAACCCGCTGTATAAATATCGAAATTTCCCAACATTTCGCACTATTTAAGAAACTATTTTAAGTTTTCAACTTTCATTATGCGCCGTCCCCAAATAACGTCCATACAAAAAAGTTGGAGTTATCATACAAAAGCACATTATGGATTCCGCCAGATCCTAATGAACCAACCACCGAGCTCAAAAATATCGAATTTTGCGTTATATAATAAATAGATGTTCCCTTATGTACACCACAAATTTTACAAACGAGCACTGGGACAAGAAGGAAGTAGAAGTGGCCTTCATTTTCAATACGCGGGTTTATGGATGCGTAATCGGCACAAAAAAATGCATATAATCGATATTTGCTTTCCTTTAAAAAAAAGGCATAAAAATATATACTGATTTTATCTGATAGATTTCTTAATCCTAGTTTATAATTATTTTATTTCACTGTGAGTAAACCAGCAGAGGCTTTCCAATTGAGTCCGATGACAATATGAGCTGGACCTCGATGTCGAGCTTGCATTTGTGGTACGAATCCAATAAATGAATCACCGGACAATTTGGGAATTTTATCGGCCCGCTAAGCAAAATACGTCTATTTCGAAAAACGGACCGTTTGATTCTAGATTCAACAAAACATACCGCTGTAGACGACAAGCTTTTTGAGTTTCAACCAACGAATTGCGTAGCGATTCTGCCTCGGGTATACGAACAGACGATAGTCGTGACGACTACGATCTTCTAAATGTTTCCAAGGCTTTTCTGGGCGACAGTTCACAATAGCGCACGTTCAGTGAAGTACATACTAGATTTTTAGCTGATTTTTTTATGGCTAGAAGGTAAATGCTCCGTTTCTACAACGAAATTATGCAGGAGGCGTGGGTATTATGATTCCTTGCATTATTTGGTGCTGTTGGAATAAAACTTTGGAAAACTTTGTTGCAAGAAATGGAGAAAACAATAACACAGTTACCTAAAGTTTTGCTCAAACACCATTAGGTTAGGCAAGGAATCATAACAGCCAGGCTTTTTGCGTCATTTCGTTGCAGAGATTAAGAATGTACCTTCTCACCATACAAAAAATCAGCTCATTACTACAATCTAGTACTTCACTGATTGCGTCCTATTGGTGGAAATTCGTCCTGTTTAGGCGCAAAATAAACAAAACATATTTCTACACATGTGGTTTTTAAAGTTTGGATCACTAGCTTTGTTCACAATTCAGAGAAAGAGCATAAAATGTGCAATCATCTAGAGAAAGGTGCTCTTTTAGTTAAGGAAAATATGCAATTCCTAATTGAGCCTTACCTCAGTTTTATTTTCCATACCATCACGTCAGTTTGCAAATTTTGGGCGGAAACTGTATTAATATTCTGCAATAGAACATTTATCATTGAGAAATCTGAAAAATACTGCTCAAGAGCAAAATTAGCTATTCACATTTCCATCTGCAACATCCAGAAATCGAATGATCTGAAAATTACTGCTCAAGATCAAAATCAGTTCTTTGACACATTCATCTATAACATCCGAAAATTGTAAGATCTGAAAACTACTATTCAAGATCATAATTAGTTCTTTCACACACTCATCTACAACATGGCGGGACCAAACCAACACAACTACCATGACTCGCAAACACCTTGGAGACGTAGAACTTGATGCTCTTGTTACCTCCTATATTTAGATATGAGTCGTAGTGCAGTGGTAATGTTACTGCTCATAGATCACAAGGTCATAAGTTCGATTCTGGTCGCAAACCTTTTTTTTTACTTCAATCCATCTGTCAGATCATTATATGATATTGGTTAGATGTGCTACAGCCCAGATCTCCCCAGATATTAGTCTGATCTTATTACATCAAAATGAGATATTATTATGTTCTTCCCCATACTAATTTTTGATCTTTTTTTTGATCTTTTATCTCTTATGTCAAACAAACCAACAGCTAATTATGATCTTGAGTACTTCACTGAGAAATATCAAATGATGATATTTTTATGATTTTTACTTCTACTCGGGACGCTGGCGCTTAACCAGTTCCCCGAGTGGCCCTCACCACTGCCTTTGTCCTCGGAAGGCGGGCAGGGTCAACTCCGCCCGCGCCCGACTGCTTAGCAGACATCAAGAGCTGATGCCCACATGCAACCCGAACTGACCTGCCAGCAAAGGAGGGTATCACTACCCTTCAGGCTCTATCAGATGCACCATAAAGTTGCTGGCAGCAGGGTCTCCATTTGCCCCGGCCCTTACCGGGGGCCCCTTTGGCAAACATACGGTCACGCATTGTGCGAAAACGTGAACAAAACGTGTTCCACCGTTTCCTCTAAACCATTGCACACTGGGCATTCGGGAGAATCCGCATGCCCGAAACGGTGTAGATACTGTTGGAAGCAGCCATGGCCTGAAAGGGCATGTGTCAGGTGGAATGTTACTTCCCCATGGCGCCTATTAATTGAACTATCTTCCCTCGGTATCAACCTATGGGTCCACCTTCCTTTGGTGGAACTGTCCCACGCGCGCTGCCATTTGACCACAGAGGCCATCCTGGCAGTTCTGCGTATGCCTTTTGTGCCGCGCATTTCGAAGCACTCCAAGTCCTCATGATGCCGATAGGCACCATCAGTGATGACGTAGAAAGCGTCGTTTAACACGGTACGGTATGCGCTCGCAACCCTCAGGCACATAAGCCTGTAAGTACTTTCCAGCTTACGTCGGTAGCATTCAGTACTTAGCGCAGTACCCCACGCCGGGCTGCCATACCTTATATGGACGTATATACTGGCGTACACCGCAGAGCTATTGGATATCATCCGAGACAGTGCCGCAATAGCTATGGGGGCTCTTTTACAGGCAGAATCAACGTGGCTACCGTAAGAGAGCTTATCGTCGATCATCACGATAAAGTGTTTAACGGAGCGCTTCAACGGGATAGTCCAATCGCCTACACTGATCATCGCCTGCTGCTCCTACGTCCGGTTGTTTACAACCGTCACCTCTGTCTTGTGATGAGCCAACTCCAGTTCCCTGGACCTCATCCACGCCTCCACAACATTGATCGAGTGGTCGATAATCAACTTCACCTCCTCGACTGTAGACTTCTAACGTAATGTCGTTGGCAAATCCAGCAATCTACACTCCCACTGGGTACTCTAACCTCAACACCTCGTCGTACATGACATTACATAACGCCAGACCCAGGATGGAACCTTGCGGGACTCCTGAGGTTATGTGAAACCACTTCCCACTCACCTCTGTGTCGTAAACTAGTACTCGATTCTGGAAGTAACTTCCGATAATCTTCTACAGGTACCCGGGTATCCCCAGACGCAAGAGTGCATCTGCAATACCAGACCAGTTGGCGCTAAACGCATTCCTTGCATCCAGAGTCACTACCAAGGTTTTTATATAATGTAAGGTTGAGCATGACGTTTATTTTGTGGAGAAAAGCAGAGGAAGCGAAATTTCAAAGGAATTTGAGGAGGCGGGGGTGCACAGTAGCAAATTCCCCTTCTCTTACGCTCAAGTGCTTTCTCGGCGGTTTTTATAACGGACAAGATAGCGTCTGCGGTCGACCTCCCCATCCGGAAACCGTACTGGCTCCTCGAAAGACCATTTTCGCCCTTGGTGAACCTCAATTTTCTATTCAGGATGATCTTTTCGAGCACCTTCCCCGCCGTATCTATCAAACATATTGGTCTATATGCCGACGGATCTCCGAGTGGTTTCCCCGCCTTTGGCAATAGTACCAGGCTCTGCCTCTTCCAAGCTTCTGGGAAAACTCCCTCTTCCAGGCATTTCTACATAGCAGACCTGAACATCTCGGGAGCTTCTGCAATAGCTACTTTTAAGGCCTGGTTCGGAACTCCGTCCGGACCTGGGGCCTTACCTACGCTAAGGGACTCTGCTATCCCCGCAAGTTCCACATCGGTGACCCTATCCTCATCGCCAGCCCAGTCCCCGGCTGTCCTACGAAAGGAGGCCAAGCACTAGAATCATGACGCGGAAAAAGCCCCTCGATGATCCCCTTCAACATCTCTGGTGATTGCTCTGTAGGAGCCATAACACCTCTCGTCTTGGCCTGAACGATCCTGTAGGCGTCACCCCACGGGATAATCTGTCCCATCCACAAGAAAGGCGACAAGTTAATGTGTGAGAACTTTCGAGCGATCACCATTTTGAATGCCGCCTACAAAGTGCTATCCCAGATCATCTTCCGTCGTCTTTCACCTAAAGTAAATGAGTTCGTGGGAAGTTACCAAGCCGGTTTCATCGACGGCCGGTCGACAACGGACCAGATCTTCACCGTACGGCAAATCCTCCAGAAATGCCGTGAATACCAGGTCCCAACGCATCACCTGTTCATCGACTTCAAAGCGGCATACGACAGTATCGACCGCACAGAGCTATGGAAAATTATGAACGAGAACAGCTTTCCCGGGAAGCTGACTAGACTGATAAGAGCAACGATGGACGGTGTGCAGAACAGCGTAAGGATTTCGGGTGAACTATCCAGTTCATTTGAATCTCGACGGGGACTACGACAAGGTGATGGACTTTCCTGCCTACTATTCAACATCGCCTTGGAAGGTGTTATGCGACGAGCCGGGCTCAACAGCCGGGGTACGATCTTCACGAAATCCAGCCAATTTGTATGTTTTGCGGATGACATGGATATTATTGCTAGGACATTTGGAACGGTGGCAGAACAGTACACCCGCCTGAAACGTGAAGCAGCAAAGGTCGGACTGGTGGTGAATGCGGCTAAGACAAAGTACATGCTGGTAGGTGGGACTGAGCGAGACAGGACAAGCCTTGGCAGCAATGTTACGATAGACGGGGATACTTTCGAGGTGGTAGAAGAATTCGGTTCCTTGCTAACGGCTGACAATAACGTGAGCCGTGAAATACGAAGGCGCATCATCAGTGGAAGTCGTGCCTACTATGGGCTCCAGAAGAAACTGCGGTCAAAAAAGATTCACCCCCGCACCAAATGTACCATGTACAAGACGTTAATAAGACCGGTGGTTCTCTACGGGCACGAGACGTGGACGATGCTCGAGGAGGACATGCAAGCACTCGGAGTTTTCGAGCGACGGGTGCTAAGGACGATCTTCGGCGGCGTGCAGGAGAACGGTGTGTGGCGGAGAAGGATGAACCACGAGCTCGCTGCACTTTATGTCGAACCCAGCATCCAGAAGGTAGCCAAAGCCGGAAGGATACGGTGGGCAGGGCATGTTGCAAAAATGCCGGACAACAACCCTGCAAAGTTGGTGTTTGCCTACCATCCGGTTGGTACAAGAAGGCGTGGAGCGCAGAGAGCACGATGGGCGGACCGGGTCACACTGTTGCGGATGGCCCAAAAACGTGATCGAAATTGTTTTGACCATGAAAAAATGATTTTTGATCTTTGGTGTCTTCGGAAAAGTTTTTCTATAAAATAAGCCCTAATTTATGGAAAAATCAGTTTTGTGATCAATCCCCCTAAAAGTGAGAAACGGTTTCTAACTTTTTTATTTGTAAGCTAAAAAAATATGTTTGTTCAAAGAAGTTGTAGGCCATTTTACTAGAAACAACTTTGCCGAACATACAAAATTTCTATCTTTTGATTTGTATGTACATTTGAGGCGTTTTTTATGAAGCACCCCTAAAAATCAGTTTTTTGCCTATAACTTTTTCTATGAATTTTTCACGATCTCCAAATGTTCTAGCAAATGTTTTGCCTTATTAAAACGCGTAACTTCTGTGAAGAAAGTATATATCTATCTCTCATATTTATCATGTTATTGGAAATTTCACTTTAAAAAATGCTTATGTTTGACATACCCATTTGTTAACTTTCGCACGTTTTCGCAGACCAGGATTTTCACATTTGAAAATATGGAACGAGCTTTATCTATTGCAAATATAGCCAGTTTTAGCCTGATTTCGCCTGCAACAAAGTGCGGGTGGAGCGTGATCTGGCGAGTGTTGGGCGTGACCGACGTTGGAGAGCTGCAGCTGCAAATCGAGTATTATGGCGGCAAATTGTTGATTCAGTATTATCATGAATTTGATGTTAACTAAATAAATGAAATGCGTCACCCCACGGGTAAGTCAGAGAGTAACAAAATTGGCCATAATTCAGGAACGAAAAAAAGTACATTCCAAAAATTTCAGCGTCAGGCCATAGTTTATCCGGTTTTCCTAATGAATTTTCTCAACGATAGAAGATTTTCTGGAAAACTTTTTTTCACTTCATGTTTTGGATTCGTGAGAAAATTTGCTTTCATTTTCATAAAAAAAAATGTTTTTACGATGCTTCGTCCTTGAGTTATGATTTTTCAAAGAAAAGGCAAATTTGGCACATTTGGACATTTTTAACAAAATTGGTGATAACTCAAAAACGAGAAAAAGTGCATTCTAAAAATTTCAGCGGAATAACCTTCTCAAAAATATTTTTTTGAAAATTTTCCACGAGTTCGTGCATATTTCTCCGGCTTTTCTTTACAAAATTTCACAACTGTGGAAATTTTTGGTAAAAACTTTTTGCAGTTCATTTTTTTGGATTCTTAAGAAAATTTGCTATCATTTTCTAAAAAAAAAACTTTATTTCAACGTTGTTTCGTTCTTGAGTTATGATTTTGCAAAATAAGTAGAGTCAGGGGAAAATAAAAAATTCCACCTTAGTTTTCAGGGAAAATAGGAGGCCCTACTTTTTTAATTTTTATTCATATATTCATGAGCTCTGTCTGTGGAAGAAATTCCATGAAAATCAGAGACCCTTCGGCCCAATTTGTACGATAATGAAAAAATCCCCTGTAGTACAATTTAAGGTATGTAATTCGAATATGTGATTCCTATGTCAATCACGCTTTTACGTATTGTCAATGACTATGTTTCTAACTTGTGTTTGTTGCCACAACTGTAGGAGATATCTGTATAAGTTATTCCCTATTGACGCAAACCAGATGACCGGAAGATTTATTAACAAGCTACGAACTGCCTCGAAATATGTTTAACCAGCATGTCACATGAAGCTATACTTGTTATCAATATTATCATAGTTAATAGACTTTCCCCAAGTTAGTCAAGTTCAGTACTTTCCCATTTTCCATTCTCTTTTTGAAAAACAAACTTCAAACTTCTTGAACGATAAACCAGTTTTTTCCCTTGGCAGTGGAACGGTTGAATCCTATTTTCCTTCCGCCGCCATTATCACCGCACCAGCCAATGTTTTTGCTTCGGTTTAAATCTAGAGCCCACGAGTGCTGCCCACCCCCCCATGTTCCATTTCCTCGCCAATATTAGTGGGGAACATTTTCATGCGAAAATCACGTATTTCATTTGGCACAAGCACATCCGTGAGTGGGTATTAGCATATCTTCATCGAGATAAGATTCGCCGTCGCTGTTGAAATGAAGCTCTAATATTCGCTTTCGCTCGCTCATGACGAACGTTGCTTCCAGTCAGTCCATGGAAAAGGAACGGGAAGGCGAGCAGTAGTGGGAGGATGATCGCTTTCTGCAGCTCGTTATTTTAATTCATGCTTCTGCAATTGGAATATAAGATGCTCTCCTTTCCGTAACCCGCACTCAAGACACAGGTCCTGGCGAACCTGGCGAACGTTCGTTAATTTATTGTACCCGCTGGAGGTTCGACTGTTTGTTGGTGTGGTGTGGGAATTTTCGGGAGCTATTGAACGGTTTGTTGTACGGGGGGAGCTGGGGGTAAGATGTATTGGTACCGATTTTCATTTGAGGTAGGTAGTCTGCATCTAATCCCTTGCGGCCGTATTACCCATAGCTCCCCTTTCTACTTGGCTGTTCAGCTCCTGTTCCTAATGAATGGGAGCAGCTTAAGTTTTTTAGTTTGTAATTTGAAAAGGAGCTCAAAACGATATGATGATGTGCTCTTGGCTCAATAGATTACACTCGAAGTGTTGAGTTGGTACCTATGTACGGACGTACGTACACTGCTGAACACAGCTCGGAAGATTGGTTGCATCTGCTTAACCGGAGTCTCGATTGCATTATTAATTTTATTTATTAAGGCATCATTATAAGTATTTATCCGACAAAAGCGTTTGTCTTAGTAGCGATTGTTAATAAGTCAAAAAATGAGTGCAATTTATTTTGGAAATCCGGTATTATTAAAATATATAAACGAGCTTGAATTAAGCATTTATGTACGACTATACCATACTATATTGTTGCACTACACGACACAGGCTATCACAATTGCATATTGATTACCCGCTATGAATATGGAATCGCATATTGCAACCAACACTCATAGGTACTGAATATTGCAGCACCCTAAAAAGTTTTACATCACTCTAAAATGTGATTATTTCAGGTCCTTAAGGCACACATCACTTATGACCTCCCCAACTCCCTTTGAAAATGCAACTTGTACCTACAAACTAATTGGTTCTAGGTTTACTCCAAATTTCCTTCTTATTTTGGGTGATGCAAAATTTTGGGTGCTGCAATACTGAGTATTGCAACGATTTCATATTATTGGCGGGTAGTGTATGTATTTTGTTTGAGATTCTTCCACAATTCCCGTGAATTACACTGTTGACACATGTGGCATACCAGTTTAGCACCCTATGCGCAGAGATGCGAATCGTCAGCATTCGCGCATCATCGAACACCGCGACCCAACCGCGGCAACAATATTCGCGCTCCATCAGACATCGCGACTTCGCGACGTCGCGACGCGCACGTCGTCGGTCGTCAGCGACATGTCGTGTCGCGACACGAAGAATCGAGCCGGTCGGACAGGAGAGACCGCGCCATCGACGATCGCCCTCTTTCGCATCGCAGCAACCGGGTGGCAAGCACGTGTCATCCAAAACAGGCTGGAGGCAATTTTGCGGCAATCGGCCGAAACTGTAGTGCAGAAATTTACAACACAGTCTCAGAAATTTATGCGGACGATCTTTATAGCGTGACCCGTATATTTTAGTTAGTTTAGGTTTTCTCTAATTCATTCATATAATCTTGATATTACTTACATTACTTACCACCAATGAACTGGGAACAGGATTTATGGTGTTGGGCAAGATGCGACAACGTGTGACTGGGTGGCAGCCGATCAACGCAAGGATGTTCATGTTAAAAGTTAAGGGCCTTTTCTTCAACTACAGCATCATCAACGTCCACTGCCCACACGAAGGGAGACCTGATGACGAGAAAGAAGCGTTCTACGCGCAGTTAGAGCAACCACACGATAGTTGCTCGCCGCGTGACGTGAAAATCGTTGTCGGCGACATGAACGCGCAGGTAGGAAGCGAGGAAATGTACAGACCTGAAACGAGACCGGACAATACGTAGCTCGATATGGGGCCAAAACGGACCAGCTGCTGATTGGTTGATTTTATGCTATTAGAAAAAAGCAAAAACCATCCGACCGTTCACGACCGCGTGTGGGCAGTGTTGTCAAAAGCGATTGAAAATACGATCTGCATACATTTTCATTATGATATAAGTGCATTATAATAATGAAAGAGAATTAATTTTCCCATTCGATATAACTAATTAAATGTTTGAAGAATTAAATAAGAAATTTAACATGCAAAAACTGTTATTACGGAAATTGTATCATCTGCAGAGTTCCAATATCTCGGTGACTATTTTGTATGATAATCGTGAATTGTGATAAGTTTTGAAGAAAATCTAGCGTCAGCGTTAAGGTATTTTTACCAAAGAATTATGTTTACAAACACCATTTAGAACTACACTCAACCAAATAACCTTAAGATTTCCATAAGACCCAACTTATGAAACGGCCTTTAAATAATTCATAATGATTCTGATGAATTTCATAAGGTCACTCTATGACGTAAAATCGTCTCACAGCTTGGCTTTTATTCATGTTTAGCAACATAGAATTCTCAAGCGTCGGTAGCCGTGTGGATAAAACACGGGCTCGGTGATCCCGACGTTCATGGATCGAATCCAGTCTGCATCATTTTAAGATTTTTTTGTTCTTTTCATAAGTCTATCTTATGAAATTTGTCATAGCAAGCACGATCAATTATCATAAGGTATTCTTATGTCATCCATAAGAATAAGTTATAGCAAATTTTCATAAGGTATTTCGATGAATTTCGCTAGTTTTTTTCGCTGAGTGTAATACTTCATAAGTTTTTATTTACGAGCACGCTATGGACAATCAATGAAATTATGGAAGTTATCTCCCTTTGCTCGTTTTCCTAAACTCATGACAACATTTATGGGGTCTTCTCATTTTTGTTTCATCCGTCCTGTATTTCAAATTACTCAAATAAAATATTACAATGATATTTACCGTAAAAAACTTTGATCTTGAAGCAACATAAAACATTTGGCAACACTAGCCCGATCGACGATCGAAACGAATCGTAAATAAACAACAAGCATTTTGGAAGAAAAGAAGATCAATAAGAAGCCAGTTGTCCGGTCTCGTCTCAGGTACAGACCGGTAATCGGGCGAAACAGCCTGCACGCCGTATCGAATGATAACGGCCAGCGATGCGTAAACTTTGCAGCCTCCCGTGGTATGGTAGTCCGAAGCACCTTCTTCCCCCGCAAAGATATACACAAAGCCACCTGGAGATCCCCCGACCATCAAACAGAAAACCAAATCGACCACGTTCTAATCGACGGTAAATTCTTCTTGGATATAACCAATGTCCGCACATATCGCAGTGCGAATATAGATTCGGATCACTACTTAGTCGCTGTATGCATGCGTTCAAAACTTTCGACGGTTATTACCACGCGTCCAAGTCGAACGCCGCGGCTCAACATCGAACAGCTGCGTAACGTAGAAGTTGCTCAAGACTACGCGCAGCAGTTAGCAGTGGTCCTACCAACGGAAGAGCAGCATGGCGCAGCTACACTTGAAGATGGCTGCAGGTGCAGGGATATCCGATCCGCCATAGGTAGTACCTCGGCTACAGCACTAGACTTCGCGACTGCGAATCACAGAAACGACTGGTACGACGGCGAAAGTGAACAGTTGAAAAACGAGAAGAATGCAGCATGGGCGAGAATGCTGCAACACCGTACGAGAGCGAATGAGGCACGTTACAGACAGACACGGAACAGGCAGAACTCAGTCTTCCGGATGAAGAAGCGCCAGCAGGAAGAACGAGATCGCGAAGCGATGGAAGAGCTGTACCGCGCTAAGGACACACGAAAGTTCTACGAGAAGCTGAACCGCTCGCGCAGAGACTTTGTGCCACAAGCCGACATGTGCCGAGACAATCACGGGAATATTCTCACGAGCGAGCGTGAGAAGGTCGAGAGGTGGCGGCAGCATTACGATGAGCATCTCAATGGCGACGTAGCAAGTACCGAAGGTGGCGTGGTAACAGATTTAGGAATATGTGCACAGGACGAAAGACTTCCGGCCGCTGACCTCCAAGAGATTGAGGAGGAGGTTGGCGGGTTCAAAAACAACAAAGCCGCTGGAGCAGATCAACTACCAAGAGAGCTTCTAAAATACGGCGGAGAAGCACTGGTGATAGCACTACACTGGGTCATTACCAAGATTTGGGAGGAGGAAGTATTACCGGAGGAATGGATGGAAGGTATCGTGTGTCCCATCTACAAAAAGAACGACAAGTTGGATTGCGGGAACTACCGCGCGTTCACACTACTGAGTGCTGCCTACAAGATACTCTCTCAAATTTTATGCCGCCGTCTATCACCGATTGCAAGAGAGTTCGTGGGGCAATATCAGGCTGGATTCATGGGTGAACGCGCTACAACGAACCAGATGTTCGCCATCTGCCAAGTGTTGCAGAAATGCCGCGAATACAACGTGCCCACGCATCACTTGTTCATCTATTTCAATTCGGCGTATGATACAATCCATGGAGAACAGCTACGGCAGATTATGCACGAATACGGTTTCCCGGATAAACTGATACAATTTATCAAGGCGACGATGGATCGAGTGATGTGCGTAGTTCGAGTACATATCAGAGACACTCTCGAGTCCCTTCGAATCTCGCAGAGGGTTACGGCAAGGTGATGGTCTTTCGTGCTTGCTGTTCAACATTGCTTTAGAGGGTGTAATAAGAAGAGCGGGGATAAACACGAATGGGACGATTTTCACGTCCGTTCAGCTGCTTGGTTTCGCTGATGATATTGATATTATTGCTCGTAAATTTGAGACGATGATGGAAACGTACATCCGACTAAGGAGTGGAGCCAGGCGAATCGGATTAGTCATTAATGTGTCCAAGATAAAGTACATTATGGCAAAGGGCTGCAGGGAAAAGTCACCGCGCCCGCCATCCCGAATTGCTATCGACGGTGATGAAATCGAGGCGGTTGAAGAGTTCGTATGCTTGGGCTCACTGGTGACCGCCGACAACGACACCAGCAGAGAAATTCAGAGGCGCATTGTGGCAGGAAATCGTGCTTACTTTGGACTCCGCAGAACTCTACGATCGAAAAAAGTTCGCCGTAACACGAAGTTAACCATCTACAAAACGCTGATTAGACCGCTCGTCCTCTATGGGCACGAAACATGGACCCTACGTGCAGAGGACCAACGCGTACTTGGAGTTTTCGAACGGAAGGTGCTGCGTACCATCTACGGCGGAGTGCTGATGGAAGACGGGACTTGGAGAAGGCGAATGAACCACGAGCTGCATCAGCTGCTGATAGAACCAACCATCGTCCATACCGCGAAAATCGGGAGTTTACGGTGGGCGGGTCACGTCATCAGGACGTCGGATAGCAACCCGACTAAAATGGTTCTCGAGAGTCATCCAACCGGTACAAGAAGACGTGGAGCGCAGCGAGCTAGGTGGGTCGACCAAGTGGAGGACGATCTGCGGACCCTACGCAGAGTGCGGAACTGGAGACAAACTGTCATGGACCGAGTGGAATGGAGACGGCTACTATGTTCAGTAGAGGCCACCCCGGCCTTAGCTTTAGCTAGGAAAGTAAGCCCTGACCAACGACTTCCATGACGAAGACCTCGAAGGGCTCAGATGGATTATCCTGCCACAAGTATAGCAACGCTGATCTGATGAAATAGCTCGCAGAAGTCAGCGCTGATGGTCACTTCGAACTAGCACAATGAAGACAGACCCTTAGGAAGTGGGATGAGAAAGTCTGGTTCAGCAAGGGGAGCCAAAATTGACCAACTTTCCTTGGATATGAGAGACCGCATCCCACACTAATCACACCTGGTTCGACTTCCTCGGGTTTGTAACGACGTGCAGTGAAACGGTTTGCCTGAGCTGACGAAGAATGGTAACTGTGCGTGTAGTTGTCGGTGGTTCGGTTGCTCGGGATGATTTGGGATTTCCCGGATGAAAAACTTTGTGGTGACGATCCTCACAACCATTCTCCATACAGCTGCATGGGAACATATATAGCGACGATAGAGGAATCGCTCTTGCACAGTTACGTCTTGCGGAAGGTGTGGCAATCCTTGATTCTGTGTCCGTCATTCTTGTAGGATTAGGGTGGGGCTAATTTCAAAAAATCTCTCCGGGATACGATTTCCCAAGTGGAAAGTGATCTACTAGTCGAAATATGTGAGCTGTACAAAAATGAGCGATTTCGGTTGATATTTAGGGGTGGCGCCAAGGCTTTAAGTGTATTCTAGTGGAGGTTCGACTGTATCGTTTCAACTATCATTAAAAACGGCTACGCAGTCTCGAAATTAGCAAACGATGTTTATTACTTGCCCAACGTTTCGACACGGGGTTAGTGTCTTCTTCAGGGGGAAACTAATTTGGTCGTTTTTGGTCTTGTGTTTCGTCTAACTGATTGCCAAATGTCCGTTGAAAGTTATAACAAGCAAAATAAGTCATGTACCAACAAATTAATGACAGGACAGTTACAGTTAGACGAAACACAAGACCAAAAACGACCAAATTAGTTTCCCCCTGAAGAAGACACTAACCCCGTGTCGAAACGTTGGGCAAGTAATAAACATCGTTTGCTAATTTCGAGACTGCGTAGCCGTTTTTAATGATGGCTTTAAGTGTTTTTTTTTTTGCTAGAGCAAACCTTCGAAAAACATTTCAAAATTAATTATCAAACATAACATTTCTAGACTAAATCGGTGATTCTAGAACCCAATTGGGCCAAATTTGTGCTCAAAATTGCGATATCTCTACTGGTTTCTGAGATATTTGGAAAAACATGTCGTATTTCGGTATTTTTGGGTTGGATACCAAAATATGTCATTTTTTTTTTTTCAAATATCTCGGAAAGCAGTAGAGATATCGCAGTTTTGAGCACAAATTTGGCCCAATTGCGCTCTAGAATCACCGATTTAGTCTAGAAATGTTATATTTGATAATTAATTTTGAAATGTTTTTTGAAGGTTTGCTCTAGCAAAATAATTACTTAAAGCCTTGGCGCGACCCCTAAATATCAACCGAAATCGCTTATTTTTGAATACCCGAGCAGGAACGGATAACTGCCACATAACTGCAGCATACCAAAGTCAGGTATCATACCCAAACAAGGTATTGGTCAATGACCCAGGTCTTGAAAATAACTCATTTTGATATTTTGTAGGTATTGATGAAATACCTCAACGAGTTATAGGTTTGGTGTTGAGGACTGCTTGAGGTATTATTCAGTTATGGAAGAATCACTATTTGTATGGAAAAATCGCCGATTATTATTAAGGTATTGCCATACCTGAGGCCATTATTCACGTGTTATGCCTAGAATACACACCAATTATTATTGTAGGTATTTTACCTCTTATGCAGGGCTTCTTAATACCTCATTCAGGTTGTAGGTATTCGGTTTTCCATACCTCAGTTTGGTATTCTTCAGCTATTTTCTCCTGCTCGGGTAGCTCATATTTCGACTAGCAGATCACTTTCCACTTGGGAAATCGTATCCCGGAGAGATTTTTTGAAATTAGCCCCACCCTATTGTAGGATACACAGGGATTCGGCTTGTTCTCGTGAGCAACGTTTTTCACTATCTTCTCTTCAGAGGTATGCACGAACATTTTTCCTTCCTCTTCGGCTTCTCTTGCTTGCCACGATGTCCATCTGCTTCGCCGAGAAATGCACGAAGCTTGGAGAGTAGCGATCTGATGATCTGCTCTGGACGTCCGTAAAGCGTTTTCAACGTGTCGAAGATCAGCGGCACAGATGAAGGAGGCCTCAGATGACTTCTATAATCGCTTCCAGTGCTTTTCCCTTTAGGCATCGTTGCAGCCGCATCCTCTCACTAGTGTCCGCTGGAATCTTGGTAAAGGCTAGGGAGGAGGTAACTACAATGATGGTGCAATGATGCAAATATATAATCATGGTGCAAAATAGAATCATGATGTTACACGCAATATACATTCACAAGAAGGGGTTTCAACATGCTGTGGTGCTAACATCGCCATATACTTCATATTGGGATTCTGGAGGAGGTTTCGGATGATGATAATTTCAAGGCAATGCGAAACTTTAATACGAAGTCATTATATTGACCCTTATGAAATTTGATAAACGTATCACATTAAATGGAAAAAATCGAGAAAATTATCGATGAACCCAATAAAAAAATGGCGTCATGAAAGAATTTTAATCTCGGACATTTAACGATGCTAGAACAAGAGGAAATTCCATAGATTGAGTCAGAGTTCGTAGATAGAGAATTTCTATCGGAATCCTTGTTGCATCCTAGAAATTCCTCAAGGAATTCCATCTGGATTTTTCCAAGGATTCATGCATGAATTCCTGCAAAAAACCCTCCAGCATGCCTCCAGAGATTTCTCCAGAAATTCTACCACGTATTTCTCAACAAATCCATCCAAGGATTCCCCCAGAAAATCCTCTAGGAATTTCTGCCAGAATTCCTACAAGATTTCCTCCGCGGATTCCACCAGCACATCCTAAAGAATTTTCTCCAGGAATTTCTTCAGGAGTTTCTCCAGGAATTCATCCATGATTTTTTTCAGGAATTCATAAAAAAAAACTCTAAAAATTCCTCCAGGAATTCCTTCAGAAATTCCTCAAGTATTCCTCCAAAATACTTCAGAATTCCTTCTGGAACTCCTTCAGAAATCCCTACAAGGATTCCTTCAGGAATTCCTCAAGAAAATCGTCTAGCTATTTCTGCCAGATTCCTCCAAGATTTCTGATTGATCGGTGAAAAAGGCGAAAAGTTACGCGTGTTTGGGGCACGTTATTTTTCTTCGTGAAGTGATGAAAATGGATGCACACTTGGAAGCCAACGGTATTGCAAAAAATTGAAGGAGTCAAGGAGTGGTTGCGGTCATCCGACAACATGGAACTGGGTGAGATCATTCCGATTTTTTCTCTCTTTAAATCCTAGAAGGAGTTGGGGTAATTTTGCCTATGCGTTTTCATGAGGACTCCTGGAGTCTGGTAATTTCTGCAAATTAATCTTGTAGCTCTGGTGCAGACCTAATATTGAAGTAATAAAAGTGTTAGAAGAAAGTGATTGCAGCTCACAATAATCATTGAGAAAATGAAAAATAATCGGCCTAATTACTTCAACAGCCGTCGATTACAGGTAACACAATGGGACTACTCTTAGTAAAATACAAAATTCGTTAATATGTAGCTATCTAAGCTTGAAAGTTTATTATCCCTATGCTCTAAATTCAATACTGAGAGAAGCGCACGACTATTTTCGTGAGTCGGTCGGTTTTATCGATAACAAAATGAGGACACGAAGGTTGAATATGAAACCAGAAGCGCGTGACTATTTTCGTGGGTCGGTCGCATTCCTCCAAGATTTCTTTTAGAGATTCGTCCAGGAATTCCTACACGTAATCCTCTAAAAAATCCTGAAGGAATTTCTCCCGGAACGATTTCAGGAATTGAATCCTCCTGCTTGAAAAAATCTTCCGGGGATTCCTATGAATTTCTCAAAGATTTTCTCCTGGAATATCTTCAGGAAATCCTCCAGCAATTCATCTGTGTTTTCTTCAGAAATCTCTAAAAAAATCCTTAAGGATTTCGTTCAGAAATTACTCGAGAAGTCGCTTCAGACATTACTCCAGGCAGCCTAAAAAAATCTTCAGAAATTCCTTCGAAGAATTCCTTCAAAAAATCCTCCAGGAATTCCTCCAGAAATATCTCCAGGAATTCCTGTGCTCCCCTACAAAATCCTCTAGAATTCATTGCCTGAATTTCTCCAAGATTTTCTCCAGGAATTCTTCCACGGATTCCTCCACCCAAGTAACACAACTTGTTGTATAATAGTTAATAATCCACTTTTAGTACTTAATCAGAAGTATTTTTTTGGTTATATTTACTTAAAACCGAACACCAATAGAGTTAAAACAGCGCAAAAAATGGCGGCTTATAGAACATCTTACAAGTTATATAACACGTATTCAAATACACTTATAGTGCTAAAATTGTCACCCACAGTGCGTACAATTCAACACTTGAATAATTATTAGTTATATCCAAGTTATTTGTCAACAATAAACACTTGGAAAACTTGTTTATAATGCAATCATATTTGTGAGTTGAAATAAAGCTGCTTAGAAGTTATTTAACCTGCAGAATACACTTATACATCATACCATATACAGATGTTGAGTTTAAGCTAATTCTAAGTTATATTACTTAATTTCAACAAACAATGGTTTTCTTAACTTCCACTTCAACTGTGAAACGTAGAAATTGTCAAAAAAACAAATCAAAACAAATTGTATTTATAAATAAACGTGATTGCTTCAACTCGAAAAATAATTTCCAACTGATGGATTCAATGGCAAATTTATCAGATAACATATTCTGAAATGGGTATTACTCAGTAGTGGTAGGGATCTTTTACGTGCGGTTCAAGATTTATCGTGAAACCGCTGATTTTACTCGCCCGTAAATTAGGCGCCATTGAATTGAATTGAAAACGATGCGTGAATCAATCAAATATTACTGCTTTGTGAAAATTATTTGCAATTCCATGTGGAGATGCAATATGGCGGATTCCAAAAGAGTTACAGTGCTGTTCAAAGTTTTATGAACTATTTCAATCATAATATTGTTTGCCTTACGACTTAAGTCATAATTATTATTATTACTGATAATATCTCAATTAAAATTCCATTAAGAAAAGTAATAAGGGAATTCACTAATTAGATCAAATAACTGTGTAAGCCATACTGAGTATTGAAATATTTCATGGAATTGCCAATGAAATAATCCAAGAATGCCTTGGTGATTGCGACGTTTAATCAGGATAAACATCAATCAGCGGTTTACGCTGTTAAGTGAATCCCTTTAATGTCAACCTATTTACCATTTTTTAAATATGAAGTAAACGTATTCATGTTTATGAACGGTACTGTAATGTTAAAAGTTTTACTTGAAGAATTAATCCATTTTTACAATCTTTGATTTGAACTTGTTGTAATAACGCTGAAAATACATCATTATGGCAACTATCCAACAATGGATTGTGGTTGTGTATCATTAAAGTTCATAACATGTCTCAATTACATTTCTTGAACATGCGCATATAAACAATATTACTTTTGTTTTTGGACAATCTATACAACATTAAAATAACATTATTACAGCGTCTTTTTTTAATGAGACCAGATTTCTCAAATGTCAAATGTTGTTTACTTTTCGATGATCGAAATTCTCGTCGGGTTTTACAATTTTCACGAGACTTCTAATGCTTTTTTTAATAGCCATCCACGATTTATTCAATTAACCCGTACGCAGTAACCCGCGAGTGCTATACAACGAAATGAAACAGAATAAATCAGAGAATTAACTAATACCACAAGGACGATTGATATGACCCAGTTTAGTTCACATCGGCTGGCAGATAAAATGTATAGAGCCATCGACAATCAGCACTGTTAGCAGAACCAATCAAATGTTGAAGTGAGAAAAATGGTCACATCAGGAAGCTGGCGAATCCACGGTGGATGTGGTGTGGATGTGAGGCGGTGTCGCTAGTTGGTTTCATTGTGAGAGGTAACAATTACCAAATTGATGACAAATGAAGCTAAAAAATTTACGGCATTGAGCTGAACTAAGGTTGATGCGGGTGGATTGCCGGTTGGGTTCTTACGGTTCTAACTGCCACCGGTCTGGGATTGTGACTGAGCAGAGTGCTGAGTGTGTCTGTTGAACCAATTTAGCGAGTACTTTGTGTTTTGAAGCTCGAATAATGTTATATATTAGTATATAAACCAATTTTCATACATGGTACAGCCGATAAGCGAAAAAACAAATATTCTTGTTGTTTGTAATTTAAAAACATAATTACAGCTCAAAAATCACATAAGATGTTTTCTGAAACTCATATATGACAATTATAATACATCTTTGGAATAGTTGATTTCAAAAGATGTTTTCTGTGTTACTTGGGCAGGAAACCTGAAAGAAATTTTTCCCGGAACTCTTCAAGGAATTTCTCGAGGCGATCCTCCAGGGATTCCTCCATGGATTCTTCCAGAGTTTTTTTTTTCAGGAATTTCTTCAGGAACTTCTCCAAGAGTTCATTCATTAATTTCTACAGGAATCCCTCGAGAATTTTTTCAGAAATTCCTCGAAGAGTTCCTTCAGACATATGTCCAGGAAGTTTCAAATATTTCTCCAAAAAATCCTCAAAGAATTCCTCAAGCAATTCCACCAGAAATTCCTCGAGGATATCCTCTGAAAATTCCTCCAAAAACTCCTTCAAGAAGTCCTCCAGAAATACCTCCAGGAATTCCTACAAGGACCTCCAGGAATTTCTTCAGAGATTTTCCTACGGAAGTTTATTCTCAAATTCCTCCTAGAGTTCTGTCTGAGATTCATTCAGCAGCTCCTTCTGGAATTAATCCAGAAGTGCCTTCAGATATCTATCTAATAGTTCTTTCCAAAATATCTCCAGATTTTCCTTCGAAGGACCCCCACATAAATTACTTCAGCAGTTTCTTCTGGTGTTCCTCCAGGAAGTTATTTTGGGAATCCTGAAGAAGTTCTTTTTTAGGATTTCCGTTTTTGAGAATTCCTCCAATGGCTCCTTCTGGGGATTCCTCAAAAGTTTCTTCTGGGAGGAGTCGTTTCTATGATTCATCATCAAGGAATTTCTAGGAGCCTTTATTGGATTCCTCCAGATGCTCCTTCAAGAATTTCTTCAGGAGTTACTATACGAATACCTCCCCTTCTGGCGTTCCTCCAAGTTTTGAGTAGATTGGCCACGAGTTGCTTCTGCGATTAATCCAAGATTGACTTCAAGGATTCCTCTTTCTGGGAATTTCAACCGTGATTTCTCAACCGTGAATCCACCAGGGGCTAGCAGTGACGTGTCTTCTTAAAGTGAAACTATATGCATTTCCTCATTCTTTGTTTTTTTTTTTTTTTTTAATTTTTCCTAAAATGATGAAGACCATCTTTCTTCGCCACCGAATTCTAACATCAATTTTAAGGGGGGTCTAACAACGGAAAAAAAAATAATCGTCTTCAGCCAAAGGCCAGCACATACTGAACATTACTAACCCTAGACAACGGATAACATAACAAACACGAAAACATCAAAACCCTACGCCAATAAGATTGCACATATAACAATAAGCAGTGTGCAGTACATTTTGCTCCCATGCTATTCTGTAAATCGAGGTTATTGAAAGATTCAACAAAAGTATTGTACTGAAAAAAGTATCAATTTGCACAAGAATGGTTATCCACAAAATTCCGCGAAAAATAACCGAAATTGATTTTGTTCCAAAAATTGCCTAGTCTGATTTCGTATCGATTTCATGAAAAACAAAAATATTTCGTACTACTCCGTATCAGAATTTTCTCATACCGTTTCGTTTCGATCGTTTTGAAAAAAGACCATATCGCACGTTATAGTGAATGTAGTGCATCTTTGAAGAGAACAATTATACTTGCTTTTACTTAACAAGAAACAGCTTGTAACAATAGTCTGATTTAATTTAAAAAATACGATTTAATGGCATTCAAATGCATTCACCGAATAACAACCCATCACTCAACAGGTGGGTACAATCATACCTTCCCACATCTCTAGGTCACTCTAATACACCACAACTCTACCACACTACAGCTGACCATTTCTGCCAAATGCACCGTACTTTCGGTGGTTGGTTGAGCAGATGCCTATCTTTGGACTAGTTATAATCGCAAGATGCCTTTCCGCCCGAAAACCGGTGGCCTTGGACCGTGACATGAATTAACTGCTCTCAGCTCAGCAATAGGCCACGCCGCCGCCACCTTTCATCGTTGTTAGGTCTTCGTTTGCTTTTGTTTTTGATCGCGATTTTCTCCCAAGCCTACGAAGTTATCACCCCCAAAAAGTGATGATGATGCCAGCGGAAATCGCAGTCTTGACAAAGAGATGAAGATGAAGAAATTGATACAGTATAAATGGCTCATGACCGCCAAGGAGCAGTATCATTCGTTTGTGGCCGTTCACCGGATTTGGTAGTGCAACACATAGGTGGAATTGGGAGCAGTATGAAGGTTTGTGTGATTTGTGCGACGGAAAAAAGTGACAAATGTGATAATTAATGTTCATTTTTTCCCTTAGGGATTTGTTGTGTTATCAATGGCTTTGGCCGTTGCTTTGGGAGCAGCCATTGATAAGCCGGTCAAGGAAGTGGAAACCAAGCAGATGACGGACGCGACCCAGGAACGCAAAGTACAGGAAAAACGAGGACTAAGCGATTACGCGCACGGACATGGATACTCGCTTCATCCTGAGATGCTAAGTGGATTTCAGCCATCGTATTCCTATGAAGCTCCAGAAAGCTTTGAAGATTACAAGCACCTGAAGCATCAAAGCTATGAGCACAAGACCTACGACTGGAAAGATGAGAAGCATACCATCATCACCAAGAAGGTGCCAGTTCCATACAAAGTGGAAGTGGAGAAGCATACCATTATTGAAAAGCAAGTGCCTGTCCATGTAGATCGCCCTGTTCCATACCGTGTGGAAGTAGAGCGTAAGGTTCCAGTGTATGTCGAAAAGAAGGTTCCAGTGCACGTAGATCGTCCAGTTCCATACCCAGTTAAGGTGCCTTACCCAGTGGAGGTCGAGAAAAAAGTGCCAGTCTACGTAGAGAAGAAGGTTCACGTTGATCGTCCAGTTCCGTACCCTGTCGAAGTTGAGAAGAAGGTTCCAGTCTACGTCGAAAAGAAGGTTCCAGTCCATGTTGACCGTTACGTCCCATATCCTGTGGAAGTCAAGGTTCCAGTAGTCCACAAAGTCAAGGTGGAAGTGCCGAAACCTTATACCGTCCAAATCCCAAAGCCATATCCGGTGTACGTCGAGAAGGAAGTCATCAAACACATTGATCGCCCAGTGCACGTTGAAGTAGAGAAGAAGGTTCCAGTTCCAGTTCTTCACAAAGTTGAAGTGCCAAAACCATATGCTGTGATCATTGAGAAGCCAGTTCTGGTTGAAAAGAACCACGATCATCACGATCATGACGACAACCACGAAAGTCACGTTTATGTGCAGCAAAAACCAGTGACCCTGAAGCTGACCGGATACACTTCCGAGCCTGTCCATGATGCCCACCATGACGAAGAGGACCACCATCACCAGAGCGAAAAGCACATTGTGCAGTACCAAATTCATCAGACGTCTCATCCAGTTGCTGAACGGTTGGTTCAGCACAAGGATGAGCACGATGATAGCGAAGAGCACCACCAGGATGCCCGTTACCACCACCAGCGACAACATCAGCATCAGCACCAGCAGCACCATGAAGAGTACCGCCATCACGATGACGACCATCATGAACATCGCGAAGAACACCATCACGTTCCTAGCCACCATAAGCGCGAATCCGAGAAGCAGCAATGATTTGAACTCGAACCGTTCGTTCTCTAGTCTATCCGTGTTAACTGAATTGTTGGAAAAGTTGTTTCTGTTAAATTTATTTGTTAATAAATCTGTTAGCTAATGTAATCGTAATGATTAGTTCAATGGAAGAATATTTTAATTCTGAGACATAGACCTGTTGTATGTTAAAATATGTATGACATATGTTAACTTACTTTTACATTCAATCGTTTGAATCCGTTGATGGTGCCAAAAACAGTCATAAAATATCATCGGTATCAGGTTCATCAGTATCAATTTGCTGTGGAGCACAGTAACATAATGCCCCACCATTTACACACAATTACAGTCATCCGAAGAATTAGCACCCTTACAAGGGAAGAATTTCACGCGGACTTCAGAGCTAGCAGCACCCTCTTAGAATTCAATGAAACTTTGTGTAGGTATCAAGTTTTTTCAAACTTCATCCAGACTAACATTTACTTCCTCACTTTCAGTCCTGAGCACCAACGGTGGTGCAGAGGGCCGAATTGAAAGATCTCCATCATGGGCGAATGCCACGTTGGAGATCCAATTGCGATGCCACCATGCACGATTTATACACCGCAGGAAAATTCATATATCTATATTTGTTCTCCACTGATACACACCAAGTTGCACTACAGGACATCAGCACAGATTTCATTTTCGAGTTGAAAATTCGAATTTTGGTGTGCAAAAGCAGCCCTCGCCTTCTTGATCCGGGCAGCTATGTCGATCTTTGTGCCACAATCGGCCGCCATTAGGCTACCAAAATATTGAAAGCTTTCAACATTCTCCACTGCTTGCCCAGATTCCGTAAAGCTGGAAAGGTTGACCGTGATGATATCCCACGATTTGGTGTTGTTAACGTTGATGCTACCTAAGACCGCTGAGGAGCGATTGGCAAAGATCATCGAGCTTGCTCTGCTTCTCAGAGCGCCGTTGAACTAGTAGTACAACGTCATCAGACAATTCGAAGCTATTTTTGGGCCCCTTTTTGATGGGCTGCTACAGCGACCCACGATTTGGTTCACGATCAATTCGTCCCCTTAAGGCTTTTACGGCATCATCAGCATCGGCAGCCACATTGGATATGTGGCTTGAAATTTCAAAGTGATAATTTTCTGCAACCAAAGCGGATATTCGTATGAAAAAGTATCATCCTATATGCTCACTCGCAGTGATTGCGATGATACTATGGCCCCGGGCCCCCACATTTCAGGGGCCCCACAAAATCCCACTTCACGAATAAAAATGTGAAACAAAAATAAGTTCGAAAATTTTTTCAAGGTTTTTAAAGAGAGCAAAAAACGTGGATTAACTATAAAACTCTGTAGAATGCAGAGTTTCTGCTAAATATTCGTGTTCATTTCTGTCGAAAATTCTAGACATATTTTGGGAGGATTTTCCACGGTATTTTGATAAGAATTGTAGGATTTTTTTGTTCGGAAACATTCGGAAAGCTTATTGGAATAATATGGTTGAGTTTTTGAAACATTTCTTTCTGCACTTAGGATGTAATTTATGGCAAACTCCTGACAAAATCCATAGATTTCTTGAGGAACTTGCAAAAGAAATTTGTGGAGAAAACCCTACAGAATCTGAGAAAACTTTGAAAATTTTGCAAACATTTTTTTTTTTGTAAAAATCAGGCAAAAAATCGTCCGCGATTTCCAGGTTCTCTAGAAGATTCACATATTATATTCTATAAGAAATGAAGTCAGTAATAACATAATAAACTTCTCCTGGGTTTTCGCAAACAAATCTTTAACAGTCTCTATCCGAATTCCCCGAAATTTCTATTGCACGATGAAGTTTCCCTAGAAGTTGATTTCAGAATTTTGTTGTTTCTTTTTCGGGAAGTTGGCAGAGAACTGGCAGCTGCGTTAAAACCTTTTCTGCTGAAGTTCCACAAAAAAATCATGGTAGTCGACCAGCAACTCCTCAAGAGATTTCTCTATAAATGCCGCTTGACATTTTCTTTGGTGTTCTCGCCAAAACAGCCCCAGCGGTTGCGTTATAAATTTGACTAGAACTTTTCCAAAGATTTTTACTATAAATTGGTCTAGGAATTTCTCTAGGGACTCTGATATGAATTACGACTAACTCTAAACGACTAAAACCGCAAACAAAAACGATTTTACTTATTTGTATTTATTTTTTTATCATGATCTCTGCTCTGATTGATAATACCATTTTTTCCTGGCTGAGCTAATTATTCTAACTTTAAATTCTTCCACAACAGCATTGGTACTTTTTTGTAAGAATTTTTGATATTTTTTAGTTTTTTTTATTCTAAAAAAGCAAAAATATACTCCTGGAAATGGGGCCCCCACAACAGAAATCCCCGAAAACGCCTGCGTAACTCCTCTAGAACCCGCCAAAAGTTGGTGGAGCCTCGTGGCCGTGCGGTTAGCGTCACTAAGCGTATAAACATACCTTGCTATGGGGTGAGGGTTCGATTCCCGATCCGAGTGATGAAACTTTCGTAAGAAACGTTTCTTCCTTGTTTCCACTGGTGCTCATTTTGTGTGCCGTGTCCGTTGTCTAGTGTTAAGTTTCGTTCAGTCTCTGGCTGAAGACGGTGTCCGTGTCTTTTTTAAATTCTCTGAAGCTTTCTGAAATGCCTTCGAAATCCCTCTAAAACCCCCTCGGACCCCATGTAACGCACCTTAGACTCTCAGAAACCACCAAAAACACCTATGTAACGCCTTCGTAACGCCTCAGAAACTCGCCAAAAGTTCTCTGAAGCTTTCTGAAATGGCCTAGAAATCCCACTAATCTCCTCGGACCCCATACAACTGAGGAATAGTAGCGGTGATAGTATACATTCTTGCTTCACTCCAGCAACGCCACAGATAGGATAGTCTTGACCGTTGTGCAGTACTCGAAAATGTCCTGTACTATACTTCAATGTGGCTGATAATTTTCTCAGGGACACTCTTGCGTCTGAGCCCAAGTAACATTTTAAGTTTTGTTCGGCTCTACAAGAGATCTTCATGACCAATTTTATAAAACTTGCAATAAAACTGAATCATACATCAAAACCTCTTGATAACCTCTTTAAGAGCACCTTCCGGCTAAGTGGACCACTCTCGGAGAGGTTTTGCAAACCGCATTAAGAGTAGCTATAAACCCGTTTTAAAACCTAGTTGAAATATTTCCCATTCTCGATTGTTGTTGTTTTTTTTTCCACAAAAACTATGACAGCTCAAGATGCAGAGAAGCTTCTTCGATGGCACGTAAATTCAGGAAGATACATCATTCGTAAGTAGAAAGCGATTATTTCAAAGTAGTATTTTAGTAGTTATTGTGCTGGTAGGCTTATGCGCATTCGAATTTACCGTGAATATTGGGGTTGCAGAATCATAAAATAATGCGCTTCGAAAATAGGGAATATTATCATCTTGGAATGAAAATCAATCAATTTGTGAATTTAGTAAAACTATCCCGAATCACAAGAAAACTCAGCAGAGAGAGTTTATTTATGTGAGCATGTTATGAAAATGGTTGCAAACTACCAATTCATTGCTAGTTTAAGCAAAAGTAACTATTTTTCATTCACATAAGCTAATTCTTCAATATGTCGACGACCATAATCAGCGAAAATAAAACGAAAGCAAGTTTACTTTTATGATGACCGCAATAAACCTAGCAGTGTCGTAGTTTCTGCTTTTCCGCCAACAGATGTCGTTACTAATCGAACGGATCGCCATCTGTTGAGAGTTTTAAAAGTTTTATTGCGGTAATAATGATTGCCAGAAGGTTTACATATCGGAAAATTTTGTTTACTCTTAAAATCTGTCTTTATGGATATCTTCAAGTATACTATAAAACATTTTATTAATGGTTTTCATAAAAGCAGTCATAAAACTGTGAGTTTTAATTATTGCTGTAATAAAACATTAATAAAAATCAAACAAAACCAATCAGCGATGGAATTGTTACTTGGGAGGGCTTCCCACATGCTTTCGAGATCGAAACGATTGAAAGCTTTTTCATAACCCTAGTTTACAGCATTTTGAACTCGGTAAGCTGATGATCAGTTTTAGTGTAGGATCATGCCCTGAGTTCGAAAACGTGAAGGAAGAAAAAATTCAGTAGAGTGGAAATTTTTTAGACTTTCTACTGTAACTGGCTTTTTACTGTAACTTTTTACTGTAACTGGCTAACATCTAATGTTTCAAATGCACGTTGAGAAAAAGATTTTCAATTTTTTTCTTACTGAAAAAAATACAAATCATCGTTATTTTGTAGAAACTTTGCTCAAATTTAAGGAGATTGGCCTACATAATCACCCATATCTAGAATCCCGCTAATTTGATGCAAAAAATATGTTCAGATGATCATAACATATTATATTCAGCTTCCTATTTTTGCAAGAAGATTCAAAATTCGTTGAGCGCAACGCAAAATATTTGAATTTTAGCAAATTCTATATTTTTTAAAACTGTAGAACTCAATTTCCTGGAAAAACTCAAAAACTGTTCTACTTTAAAATTTTTGAAGCACAGTCTTGATATCAGAACATAATTATGCATCAAAAATGTTGGTCGTTGATAGAAGTTCATTACTTTCGTTTTATTTTTTTGTAAACTAGTGTAATCAATGAATAACAGGTAGAAAGGCTCTTGGAATTCATCGATTTGTTCCAGTATAGTACAAGATGATCCTAAGCACCCGCCGCTCAAACACTTCGAGTGCTTACATGTCCTCTTCTAGCAAAGTCCAGGTCTAGTGCCCGTAGGGAACTACCGGACTTATCAGCGTTTTGTACATTGTACATTTGGTGCAAGGGTAAATCTTTTTCGACCGCAGATGTTTATGGAGCCCATAGAAGGTTATGCTGAGGTGGTGATGGCATGACTGACACTTGAAAAAGGTTTCCAAAGAGCGCGAAACAGCGCTTTAACTGTTCAGCCGGGTCCGTCAATAACTGTCCAGACGTGTCTTTCACGGGCATCGTAGCATTCATCTTAGTCCCACTAATGCGACGTAAAAGTATAGTAGATGAGACGGATGTCACCGATGTTTGGGGCTTTCTCGCCTTCGTCGGCTAGGACTCCCTACGCCCACGCTCTTTTTTTCCCATCTACATGAGCGTTTCACTTCCTTCTCAAGAGCCGAAGAGTGACGGACTACGGCTTTGGCTCTTCGAGTTTTCGCTCGCTGTATCGCGGTTTTGGCGTTTCTTCGATCCTATATGTTCCTCCAGGTATCATCTATGATTCATTGCTTCTTCGGGTGCGTAGCTCACCCAAATTATTCTAGCCGGTTGCGATGAGAGCGATCTTGATGGAGCTTCATTGATCTTCAACGCTTCCATCGTCCAGAATATCCGCATCACGGTTCTCCAACTCCTCGAAGAAGGACCGCTCACCGTAGCGTCTTCCAGTCGGCGATGAAATGGCACCCGATTTTCTCCTCCTGTCGATGGATCGTATGCGCCGATTATGAGATGATGGTTGGACACGATGTGGATTTACCCATAGGTGCGGCGATAGGAAACTAGTCCGCTCTTCCATTCCTACGGCATTCTTACGGGAGTGACGTCATGTTTACAAATATGGAACATGACGTCACTCCCATAAGAACGCCGTAGGAATGAAAGAGCCGACTAGTTTCCTTTCGCCGCACCTTAGGTAATCCACATCGGGTTGGACACTATGTTGGCGCCGTACGTTTGTTCCGCACATCAAGAAGGCTCCGTCTCCATTTTCAGCTGATGCAGATGCGGTTGATTTGATTTTCCGTGACGCCATCTCGAGCACTGGTCGATGAGGAAAGAGCGATCCCCCAATCGCTATGTCATTGTTGCCACAAAACTCTGCAAATAGCTCTCCGTTTTCACTCACTTCTCCAAGATCGTGACGACCCATGACGTGCTCATAGTCCTAGTTGTCGGAACCAACCTTCGCGTCGTAGTCGCTAATGAGGATCCTGATATCACCTTTTTGGAATCCTATCCACGACAGTATTCAATTGACTGTAAAAGCTCTATTTGTCTTGCAAATCGGCAGCATCTGTTAGCGTAGCGGAAGATTACAAGTGGTAGTCGAAATACGCGCATCTGTCAAAGAATAAGCAACATAGGGCGGAATTAAAAGGTACGAAACTGATTACACTCATTCGAAGGAGGGTATTCTGCTAAGAGGGGTCGAAAAGTCGGTACAAGAGCATATTCTCATTTTTTCGGTTTTTGATTTTTTATTAAATAACGAAACAATATTTTCAAAATCGGTTTTCGTGCACATGTAGAGTATTTGTATTTAAAATAATCCATCTGACAATGTTGTCTTAATGAATAAAATATACTAATCTAGTTTAACACAGACCTAATTCTATTAACAAAACGCCCTGACGACTCATTGAACTCAAAAAGCTCCTCAACTGCCGTAAACGTACGGATACACGCAGACATAGGTTCATAGTAACCATACACGGTCTGATGGAAATTCGGTTGCAACAACGTTGTATCGCGAAGAGATCTGATAGGTGCACGAATATTCAGCAAAGATAGCAGGTCAGGAGCATCAGTTTCGCCATTCAACAGCTTTGCAATCATCAAGGATTGCTGTACTTTTCGTCGTCGATCCAGCGTATCCAGTCCCAGTAGGCGGCATCTATCAGGATATGGTGGCAGATTGTCGGGGTCTCTCCATGGCAAGTTCCTGAGTGCCAAGCGAATGAATCGTTTCTGTATCCGCTCAATCCTGATGCACCACGTAACTTGATAAGGATGCCATACGATCGAAGCATTCTCCAAAATTGGGCGCACAAGAGCACAGTACAACGATTTCCAGCAGTGCGGGTCCGAGAAATCCTTGGCTACTTTGGAAATGAAGCCCAATTGTCGGGTCGCTTTAGAAACAATTTCAGATCGATGCAGATCGAAAGTCATTTTCGCATCCAGCTGAATTCCCAAATCTGTTACACTGGTAACTCTGTCCAAAACATTTCCACTGATATGATAGTCAAACATAACTGGGGTTTTCAAGCGATGAAAGGTGATCACTTGACATTTCTCCACGCTCAAAATCAATTTGTTTCTATTGCACCAGTCTGCAAATAATGTCAAAGATTTCTGCAGGCGCCTGCAATCATCTTCGGTACGAACCACAATATACAATTTCATATCGTCAGCATAGGCAAGCTTGAATCCTTCGTCTAGAACCAAAGCTGCATCGTTGAAGAACAGAATGAACAGTAGTGGCCCGAGGTTGCTTCCTTGAGGGACTCCAGATTTATTGGAAAACGATGATGAAACACAGCCATCAATTGCCACCCGAAGCTCTCGCCCCGAAAGGTAAGACTCCAACCAAGAAATTAAATGCGTAGCGACTCCGAGACGGGACAATTTGTGCAACAATATCCTATGGTCAATTTTGTCAAACGCTGCCTTCAAATCTGTGTAGATTACGTCCACTTGTGCATTATCTTCCATAGTCGTAATACATTTAGACGTAAAAATAAGCATATTGGTAGTGACTGACCGATTTGGCATGAACCCGTGTTGATCATTAGAGATGTAGCTTTTTGTAGCTTCGAGAAGTATTCCACGCATTATAGTTTCAAACAGTTTTGAAGCAGCTGATAGACTAGTGATACCACGGTAGTTCGTAACATCATGACGATTGCCACGTTTGAAAACGGGTATCATGAACGATTGCTTCCATATACGCGGGAATTTGGCCTGCTGTAGCGAACGGTTGAAAATATCACACAAAGGCTGTGCGAGAGAGCAGATACAGCGACAAATTACAACTGCAGGTAAACTGTCGGGACCTGGAACAAACGATCGTTTAAGTGTTTTCGCTGCAAGTTTGACCATCTCCGGATTAATATTGAACACTCCAATATCCACGACGTCAACGGGTACATCACGGGTTGCGTTTACAATATCCAACGTTGAAGCGGGGTCTGTAGCGAATATAGATGAAAAATGCTTGGCAAATAACTGACACGACTCCTTCGCCGAAACAGCATGTACTTCATTCAGATAGACATTCGCTGGGATTGCATGACTTTTCCGTTTGGAGTTAACAAAACGCCAAAAACCACGAGGATTTCTCCTCAGGCCCATTTGAATACGCAAAACGTACGACTTGTACAGAGAGGCGTTTTTGAAACGGTATGCATTGCTAGCTCGTTGAAAGTTTCGAATACTGATAGGTGTTCGTTGGTGGCGAAGTTTCCGTTGACATGCATTGCGTGCACGTCTCAATTTCCGCAAATAAGGAGTGCTCCAGGCAGGCGAGACTGGCGGTCGGGTTCGAGGGACATTTGAAACAAGCCAGTTATTTAAGACGGTGCAAAAACTTTCAGCCATATCGTCGACATCGTAGCAGTTAGTAACATCGGTCCAATCCACAGTTTGCAAATATTCCAAAAGGGCTACGAAATCTAGCTTACGAAAGTTCAAGGGTCTGTTTTCAGGAGGTCGTTCAGTCCCATCATCACGTACCAAGCATGCGGGTATGGAAAACTCGAGTGGTGGATGGTGAGAATCAACGGGCAATAACGGATCCAAAGAGCAGTTCACCACAGCTTCACAATCTGGTGAACAAAAAACCAGGTCGAGAGTACGATCAAGCTGATTGCGGACCACATTTCTTTGGACGAGGCACAAATAATCCATTCCATCCAACAGAGTGCTGCTAGCTACCGGTAGTAGAGAAACACTGCATTGAATAGAGTTTTCAGCTAAACACCATCTCATGTGGGGCTGATTATAATCGCCGCATACCAATACAGCATCACCGGGTGAGCATTTCTCGCAAAGCTCATTCATCGAGGAGAGATGATCGTTGATAATACTCACGTTTTGGCTTTTATCCGGTGGAATGTAGATACCACAAATCAATACTTTCCTACCTTTGAATGTCGACAACACACAGATTTGCTCCAACCCTCGACCACATACCGTATGCACAACCCTGCTGGCGTATCGCTGGGCAATAGCAATCAAAACGCCTCCAAATCGAGATTTATCGCTATTGGCGGGGCTCCGATCACAGCGGTACACATTAAAACCAGAACCGAACAGCTGCTGCGAGGTAATGCTGTTGTTCAATCCGATCTCCGTCAGGATTATCACATCGAAGCGGCAATCGCTTGTCGCTAGAAGCAGTTCATCTATCCTCGTCCTTAGGCCACGGACGTTTTGGTAATACATCCAAATAGCATTGTATGTACTATCGCCAGATGAATCATGGCTGGAAGCAGACAACGTTGACGGTAGAGTATTGTTCTTTATGCTATGGTACTTGCCTGCATTTGCGGGTTGGAAGACCCTGACACCACACTCGGACACAGGACCGGGATGACTGCTGGTCGCTGGCAGGAATGGCTCGACTGTGCCGAGGGGACTAAGGGCTTCCATTGGGCTGGCAGGCGTGCATCCCGGTGATGACGGAGGCATTGATCGAACAGACGAATTCGTTAGTTGATTGCTGGAGGAAACTGCAATGCCACCTAGTTCCGAACATGATAGCGATACTGCAGGACAACTGCAAGGCATGGACATTAACGGCAGATAATTGTTCTCAAAACTATTGTACTTGCCTGCGTTTACGGATTGGAAGACCCCTTCACCACACTCGAACACGGGACCGGGATGACTGTTGGTCGCTGGCTGGAATGGCTCGACCGTTCCGAGGGGCTCAGGGGCTTCCATGAGGCTGGCAGGCGTGCATCCCGGTGGATGCAATCGATTGGATGAAGGAGGCCAAGATGGATTTCTGATCATATGTGGCATCATCTCGATAGTAGACACACTATTAACATCGTCATCATCATCATTTTGCGAAGCTAGCGTTACTGGCACGGTGGTCAATTGTCTAGAAGCGATGCACGGATCAGGGACTGCTGAATGATTACAGGAGATGTACTTGCCTTCGATTTCGATTTGGAAGACCCTTACACCACTCCCACACGCAGGACCGGGACGACTGCTGAACGCTGGCTGGAATGGCTCGTCTGCGATGGGGGGCTTCAGGGCTTCCAATGGACTAATTTCGGTGCGTCCCAGTAGCAGGTGAGGTGAGCTGGTAGAATATCCGTCCGAGTTGCGGCGATTTACATAGGAGTCTGGTTGATGTCCATTTGATTGGTCAGCGAGCGGCGGTAGTTTTTTGGTTGCTCCATGAACTCCCTAAATGAGAGCCCTTCCAACCAAGTTGACGCCAACAAAGCTTGTTCCTTCAGCGACGGATCGAGACCAATTTTGAAAGAGACAAACGACATGTTTGAAACATCCTTCCCTTTTCGTACCAGACGAATCACGTCGCACGGTGATGAAAGATTTAAGCAACGCGCCACAATCTTCTGCACATCATCGGGCGAAATGAGTGGATGAAAGCCCGATAAATACAGCCAGAATTTTGGTGGTGTCGGGGTAGGAATGATGGAGCCGATTGATAAATCGCTGAGATCAATGGCCCTGGTACCACGATCGATATTTAGAGCGGTGGAGTCATATTGCTCGGCTTCCACACGCGGACGTTTTACTCCAATTTTTGGCCACTTGCGAAATGAAGGCGTAATCGATTGATTCACTTGATTTCCAACAAGTTGACCAGACGACAACACATCAACCTTCTTGGTCAATTTACCAACGGCATCGGCGAGCAGTTGAACTTGTGAAGATAAATTATCCGACGTATCATCCACTTGAGCCGATGACTGGGTATTTAGTTTATCGTTCAGGTAGCATTTTATACTCCGACCGTTCAATTCGACCCAGCAATCGTTGCAAATAAACATCGCTTTGCCCTGCGAGAGAATGTCTCGATTTGCTCGGTGATTGAAGCCGCAGCACTGCTGGCTAATGTGAAAAAAAGCCTCGCAGAAGCCACACCGCACGGGCTCAATATCGTTGATCTCCAGCTTGCATTCTTTGCATTGTTTCTTCTCCATCGCCATGACTACTGGTATATCGGGTGAATTTATTCCCAATTAACAGCTTCCAATGGATCGAATTCAATTTATCCAGAGCACAAGAATGATTAACTAATTCACAACACAACGGACGCGACAACGGTTACAAATTTTTAACAAGTATTACACGACGAAAAACGTTAAAATAGTAGACGACTACTGCGCGAGATTGTTTACAAATCGTACACAGTGTAGTATGGGCACTTGCTGGTATAACTCAGTCAATTTTGAACCGATTGGCATGATTTTTGAGACACGATCAGATAGGCACAGTATCTAGCCAAGTTCAAAAATTCAAGTCAGTCGGTTTGAAATTGACTTAGTTACAGCAGCAAGTGCCCAAAATAGGTGTTCCTGCCCAAATGGTCCCAGACCCTATCTTCTGATTTTTTTTTTTTTTTTTGAGGTGGAAAATGTTTTCCATTTTTGCAGAAACCATTTTTTTGTGAAATTTTGTTCAAAATGGTTTCTGCAAAAACTAAAAACATTTTCTACTACAAAAAAAATCAGAAGATACCTGGATCCATACTCTACATGTGCACGAAAACCGTTTTTGAAAATATGGCTTCGTTATTTAATAAAAAATCAAAAACCAAAAAGTGAGGAAATGCTTCCAGTTTCGCCTTAAGTATATCTTCCAGTGGAAGAGTAGGTATTTCATACTCAGTCGCTGGATGCCAGAAGAGAAGATGAAGTCAGATGGCCAATAGTGTCCAGGCTGCACTACAATAAACTTTTATAGGAATTCCACCAAGGGTCTCTCGAAAAGTTTCTCCAAATTTTTCTTCAGAAGATAAAGTTTCTTTCCCTGAAAATTTTTCCAGGAACTTCTTTAGTTATTCCTCTAGAGATTCATACAAGGATGCCTTTGAGAGTTTTATGTGGATTCTATTGAAAAATTTATTCAGAAATTCCTTCAGGGATTCTTTCAGAAATTTCTACTCGAATTCCTTCTAAAATTCTTTCAAATAGGGTATCGGTTCCATTTTTAAGCATGTGGCTCCTACGAAATACAAAGCATTGAAGCGTTATTTGATTTGTTTCTTATTTTTGCATTTTTTGTTGGAAGTGAGCTTGCATAAAAACATAAGGCTAGGAATCAATCGGTGTCGTAATCGCTTGTTTTCGAATAGGATGAATTTTAGAGCGTGAGATTTCTCATTAGCGTGGTTCAAAAAATTGTTTATGCTCCACACCGCTTATTCGATTCCTAACCAGATTCTATGCCTTCTCCCAAAATTTAGGCTCATTTGGTTGAAAATTGAGACTGCACAAGCCCTTCAAAGTTTGTATGGGAATTACTATGGGAAAACGATGTTTTTCATTCAATCCACTGTAGCATTTCCCCAAGTGCGCTAGTGGGTTAGTCGACCCTTGGTAATCCTAGGCTACTCTATCAGCTACAACTTTGCCTAAGACCGCATTCAAATCGGACGCCTCATTAATTAGTTATCGATTTGTATCCAACTGGGCAAACTTCAACAGTGATCCTCCAGCTTCCCAGCAGGCAACATTGCTGTACATGGCGCCAAAGATAGTACACTGAAATCATGGCTACTATGTTTCACTGCAAAATGCAGTGATGCCCACCAAATAGTTTAACCATCATGAGTAAAGATTTCGATTCTGGTTAAAAATCGGTAACTAATTAAGGAGGTGTTCGATTTGAATGCGGTCTTCGGCAAAGTTGTAGTTGATAAAGTAGCCTAGAATTAACAAGGGTCGACCAACCCACTAGGGCTCTTGGGGAAATGCTACGGTGGATCGAATGAAACACATCGTTTTTTCATAGTAGTTTCCATACAAATTTTGAAGGGCTTGTGCAGTCTCAATTTTCAACCAAATGAGCTCAAATTTTGGGAGAAGACATATAATCTGAATAGGAATCGAACAAGCGGTGTGGAGCAAAAACGATTTTTTGAACCACGCTATTACTCATGGCACTCATCCCCTACATCTCCAGAAGGGATATTGAAGGGATTTCTTTAGGAATTTTAGCAAGGGGATATCTTCCAAAGTCCTTCCATGGAGTTAATGAGAAATTTCTCATCGAATTTCTATAAAAATCCTACGCAGTGATTCTTTCAAAAATTCTTCCTGATTAAAACAAAACTAATTGAAAGAGCTGCCGTTTAAAATAAATTTGCTTTCCCGAAACGTCCGAAAAAAAAACATACTGCATCCGGCTTAAATTCGAGTGACTTTTACTCTTCCCACCCGAAATTTCCCTCGCAGAGCTGCATCCATCATTAGTTCCACCACTTAAACCACCACACTATCGGACCTAGCATGCAAAATGAATTATCAACGTTCCCCGCGTTCCGAAGCGCAAATGACAAAGTCGAACAAAAAAAAAGAGAATCTAGCATAAAATCTGCGTCCACGCGAAGTCAAAAACACCCGGACTGGCCAACCACAATCGAGACAACGGCAAGAATGCCAATTCCGACGTAATAAATTCATGTGAAAATGGGAAAACAGAATGAAAAATAGAGCAATAATAATTGCTGTAAATAAAAGCGGTGCTTGCAATTCCGCGCGCACCGTGCAGCCCAGTTACTAGTACTGCCCACGCTGGACTTCGAGCGGAGCAACGAACGGCCACGCGGCGCGGTACCTACCTATAGTGAGCTGCAAGGACGATAAAAAGTGGCGTACTATGCAAGTGAAACCGGAATCCTACTGGCATGCCTTCAGAACGGTGCTGGGACAAAAAAAAATGTTTTACTGGTCCAATCATAACTATAGCCTAGATGTCGGAGTGTGTGTATATATTTCAGCAGTCAGCTATGAAGCATCCCTCTCAGGTTGTTAAGTATGATTCGGCGAAATTTGGACAAAAAGACCTGATAGGTAGTGGAATAATTTTTATGGATTGTTCGGGAATGAAGAACATGAAAACGGAAAATAGGGGAAAATATTGCGGTCATGTTATTTCTTTCTAGCCGAAATATTTAAGTGACAATATACGGAGAGTCAATTGAAAATCATAGGATAATATAAGTATGTATGTTTGAAACTGATGTTAACCCGTAAACACCCAGGACGATCTACTTTTTGCAGAAATGCAATATCTTCTTTGTTTGAAGTTCGGGTTACGATATCTACATACTGTATCAAGCTTTACTTGTAAAAAATATTCGTGGGATGTAGTCTATATTGCTGATGGAGCCTCAGTGCACAACTATAATGCTTTTGGTACATTCATAGGGTATTCCAGGCTTTCCAAACTATTTTGGAATTAGGACCTTCAAGGTCTACAGGCTCTACTCTTGTTTCTGTTCACTCTATCGGCATAATTCTTTCACGATTGTATCTGTTGCACCTCATAATATTACGAGTATCTCTATGGGTGTCCACTGGTATTCAAATAGGCCCAATGTATTTTGAAGTATGGGTCGCAATATCTGTAAATCTTGTGATATTTTTATTGTAGCGAATGTTCGCCGAATATAATCTTCCTTACTCTTGGAGCCTCGGAGTGCAATTCTGAAAACTAAGCAACATTCACTTGGTGATCTAGCTCATCCAAATTATGCTGGAATTAAGACCATCAAGCTACACAAGCTCTACTGAATCTCTTTACTTTATAGGTGTATTTTTTTAAGAAATTCCTAGAAAGTTCTTCCAGGAGCTCCTGCAAGTATTCTACCAGAAATTCCTACAAGAATCCATCCAGGAATTTCTTCAAGAATTCCTTCAAAAATTTCTCCAGACATCACTCCAAAATTCTCCCAAGAATTCATCAAATAATCCCTCTAGGTATTCTTCCAACAATTTCTTCAGGAATTCCTCATAGAATGCTACTTAGAAATTCTCCAAACATTCCTCCAGACTGTCCCCAAAGAGTTTCTCCAGGAATTCCTTCAAGAAGGTAAGCAATGTTTCGTCCAGCAGTTGACTAGGCCCCATGTTGTGTATTTTCCTCCCGGAGGATAAGGAGAAGACGAATGACTTCGAACTACAATCTCACGTTCTATTGCGCACCACAGAAAGGCACTGCTCCTGCTCTGTGGTGGTATATTGCTTACCTTCTTGGTTTTATCCAAGAAGCTTTCAAGGAATTTCTCTAGAAAATCCTCAAAGAATTTCTCCCGAAACCTCCGGGAAATCGTCCAAAAATTCTTCCGAAAATTACTCCAGTGTTTCATCCGAGATTATTTTCAGGCATTTCTCTAGAAATTTCTCCAGGAATTCGTTAATAAATTTTTCAAGGAATTCCAACAGAAATTATTTCAGGAAATCCTCAAGGAATTCCTCCAGGGTTTTTTTTTTGAAATTTCAAGAGTTCCTCCAGAAATTTCTTCATGAATACTCCAGGATCCTTCAGGAAACTTTTGGTTATTCCACAAGAAAAAGACTCCTGAGATTACTCTAAGAATTCGTACGAGAATTCCTTCAGAGATATCCTCAGAAATTCCTCCAGAAGTTCTTAAAGAATTACGGCAAAATTCATCCCAAAATTACTCAAGGAACTCCTTCAGGAATTACTCTAGGAACTCTGTCAGGAATTCCTTGATAAATTCTTCCTGGAATTCCACGAGGAAGTTCTTCAGGAATTCCTCTTGCAATATCTTCAGGAATTTCCCCCGAGAATTCTTCCAGGAATTCCACCAATAATTCCTCAAGAAATTTCTCCAAGAATTCATCCAGGAATTCCTCCAAGACATGTTCCTAGAATTCTTCCAAGAATTCTTCCAGGAAATTCTCCAAAAAAACCCTACAGCATCTTTCCCAAGAATTTAGCAAGGGTCTCTCTATGACTTCCGCCAAGAATCCCTTCAGGAATTTCTCCACATATACCTCCAAGATTTTTTTCATGAAGTTCCTTCAAGAATTCATCCAAAAAATCTACCACCAATTTCTACATAAATAACTCCAAGGTTCTTCAGGATACCTTCCGAAATTCCTCAAGAAAATACTCCTTGGACAACTCCAGGCATTCCTCCGAGGAACTGCTATGAAATTTCACCAGAAATTTCTCCAAAAAGTTCTCCAGAAATTTTTCCAAGAATTTCCTTAGTTATTCCTAAAAAAAACTTCTGCTAAGAATTTTTTCAAGAATCCGTGCAAAAATTAATCCTGAAATTCTTTCCAGAATAACGACAGTAAATCTGTTAAGAATTTCTCCAAAGCCTGCTCCAATGCTTCTGTCAAAAATTCCTCCAAGAACCCCTCCAAGAATTTGGGCAGGGATTACTCTAGGACCTCTAGGGATTTTTCAAAAATTCCACCAAGATTTTCTCTAGGAATTTCTTCAGGAATTCCTTGAAAATTTCTTTCTGGAATTCCTCTAAGAATTCCTACAAGAATTCTACCAGGAATTTGTCCAAGAGTTTCTTGAAGAAATTTCTGTATAAAATCCTGCAGGAATACCTGGAGTACTTTCTGGATGAATTTATGTAGTGTGAAGGAATTTTAAAAGAACATTCTGGGGGAATTCTTAGAGGAATTCCTGAAGGATTTACTTGATGAAGTCCTGAAGGAACTCCTGGAGGAATTTTCGAAGTTATTATTTTTTGTAATTTGTGTTTCCTGGGGTAATTCCAGGACAAATTCCAGGAATATTCCTTGTAGAAATTCCTGGAGTACTTTCTGAAATAAATCTTGGAGGAAATCCTGGAGGAATTCCTGGAGAAAACTTTGGAGTGTTTCTGGAGGAATTCCAGGAATATTTCTTGTAGGAATTCCTGAAGTATTTCCCGGATTAATTCCTAGAGGAATTCCTGTAGTAATTCCAGGAGGAATTCGTAGAGTAAGAATACAGCATGGGCGAAAATGCTGCAATACCGTACGAGAGCGTAAAAGGCACGTTATAGACAGGCGCGGAATAAGTAGAACTCAGTCTTCCGGAGGAAGAAGTGCCAGCATGAAGAATGAGATCGCGAAGCTATGGAAGAGCTGAGCCACACTAAGGACACAACAAAGTTCTACGAAAAGCTGAACCGCTCGCGCAGAGGCTTTATGCCCCAAGCCGACATGTGCCAAGACAATCACGGGAATTTTCTCACGAGCAAGTATGAGGTGGTCAAATGGGGGTGCCAGGATTACTATGAGCACCTCAATGGTGACGTTGCAAGCACCGAAGGTGGCGTGGTAACAGATCAAGGACGCAGGATCCAGCACATAACCTCCAAGAGATTGAGGAGGAGGTTGGCCGGTTGAAAAACAACACTGGAGCAGATCAACTACCAACCGAACTTCTAGAATACGGTGGAGAAGCACTGGTGAGAGCACTACACTGGGTCATTACCAAGATTTGTGAGGAGGAAGTATTATCGGATGGAAAGTATTGTGTGTTCCATCTACAAAAAGGGCGACAAGTTGGATTGTGGAAACTACCGCGCGATCACACCATTGCGCGCTGCCGACAAGATACTCTCTCAAATGTTATGCCGTCGTCTATTACAGATTGTGAGAGAGTTTTTGTGGGGCAATATCAGGGTGGATTCATGGGTGAACGCGCTACTATGAATCAGGTGTTGCAGAAATGCCGCGAATGCAACGTGCCCACACATCACTTGTTCATCGATTTAAAATCGGCGTATGATACAATTGATCGAGACCAGCTATGGTAGATTATGTACGAATAAGGATTCCCGGGTAAACTGATACGATTGATCAAAGCGACGATGGATCGAGTGATGTGCTTAGTTCGAGTATCAAAGACACTCTCGAGTCCCTTTGAATCCCTTGGAGGGTTACGGCAAGGTGATGGTCTTTCGTGCTTGCTGTTTAACATTTCTTTAGAGGGTGTAATAAGGAGAGCGGGGATAAATTCGAGTGGAACGATTTCACGAAGTCCGTTCAGCTGCTTGGTTTCGCTGATGATGTAGATAAATAGTTCGCAAATTTGTGATTGCAAAGATATTGGTACTAATGGTAGGTACTAAACAAATGGAAGAATGCAGTGTCTGAAGTGAGTGAAAACTTATCGATTTTCATTTTTAAAGTTTTACATTGCGCTGTAAAAACAAAACTACTGATGAACGCAGTTTTGATTCGCATCGTAAAGTTTCGGACAGCTGACAGCTCGATGCCCTCCTATCAACCAAAAACGTATATAGGTAAGAGTATGACGTCAAAACCTAGCTGGAATTATTTTTTGCTTGCTCGAAATCGATTGCAATGCGCGGCCCCACAGTTACAGCAAGCTCTACGATCCGAAATAGAATTGGTTACCAGCTGAAGAATGTCCCCACATGGCCCCGGATGACAGTCACGCCTGTTCACTTTGCTCCCGTTGGAACTTGTAAGAGCGGCTGTAAACCAAGGACAACCTGCAGCGGTCATACATACCCGCGCATTCGTTGGAATAGTAATAAAACCGGGTGCAATGAATCAAAATTTTTATTGGACAGCCGCCCACGAAAAGATTTGGCACAGTTCCCATGGCACGCGCGAAGCCAACACCATCCACACAGCGCCAGCGAGGGAATACGGATCGACTATTCGCGCAAGGTTTGGCCCGGTTCCTCACCATCCCCGACCGCCCTGTAAGGGATCACCAACAGAGACCAACAGAGGGATTCATTGTTGACTGCTCTCCCGAAACGTCGCTGCATTTCACTGGCATTCGAGTTTTTCTTGTGGAGCTTAGTTTTTGTGCTCCAAAAAATGCAAGTTCTCGACTCGATGGCTCACCAAAAAAAAACGGCAAGGGTGCCCATTCTGTGACGAGATTTGTGGGCGAAAAGGTTCTGCTTTATCGGGTCGTAAAGTGTAAAGCGGTTGGCCAATTTCGACACGATTTTAGATTATTTTGCGAGACAAATAGCAAACCGATAGGGGGGTAGTGTGATGAAATTCTTCGAAAATAATTCACAGGATCTTTTGTATAAAATCATACTTGGGAAAATATAAATTCGTTGGAAAGTTCCACCCATTGCCCCACCGCCAATCAATCCAGGGCTGTTACTGGAATTCTTTATATAACTTCTAGAGAGATTTCAGAATACTTCCGAGGGGATTCCTTGAGGAATTTCAGGAGAGCATTGTGGAAAAGTTCTTGGAAGGATTCCTGGAAGGATTCCTGGAGGAACTCCTGGAAGGATTCCTGGAGGAACTCCTGGAAGGATTCCAGGAAGATCTCCTGGAAGGATGCTCCTGGAGGAACTCCTGGAAGGATGCTCCTGGAGGAACTCCTGGAAGGATGCTCCTGGAGGAACTCCTGGCAGGATGCTCCTGGAGGAACTCCTGGAGGAACTCCTGGAAGGATGCTCCTGGAGGAACTCCTGGAAGGATGCTCCTGGAGGAACTCCTGGAAGGATGCTCCTGGAGGAACTCCTGGAAGGATGCTCCTGGAGGAACTCCTGGAAGGATGCTCCTGGAGGAACTCCTGGAAGGATGCTCCTGGAGGAACTCCTGGAAGGATGCTCCTGGAGGAACTCCTGGAAGGATGCTACTGAAGGAACTCCTGGAAGGATGCTCCTGGAAGGATGCTCCTGGAGGAACTCCTGGAAGGATGCTCCTGGAGGAACTCCTGGAAGGATGCTCCTGGAGGAACTCCTGGAAGGATGCTCCTGGAAGAACTCCTGGAAGGATGCTCCTGGAAGAACTCCTGGAAGGATGCTGCTGGAGGAACTCCTGGAAGGATGCTCCTGGAGGAACTCCTGGAAGGATGCTCCTGGAGGAACTCCTGGAAGGATGCTCCTGGAGGAACTTCTGGAAGGATGCTCCTGGAGGAACTCCTGGAAGGATGCTCCTGGAGGAACTCCTGGAAGGATGCTCCTGGAGGAACTCCTGGAAGGATGCTCCTGGAGGAACTCTTTGAAGGATGCTCCTGGAGGAACTCCTGGAAGGATGCTCCTGAAGGAACTCCTGGAAGGATGCTCCTGGAGGAACTCCTGGAAGGATGCTCCTGGAGAAACTCCTGGAAGGATGCTCCTGGAGGAACTCCTGGAAGGATGCTCCTGGAGGAACTCCTGGAAGGATGCTCCTGGAGGAACTCCTGGAAGGATTCCTGGAGGAACTCCTGGAAGGATGCTCCTGGAGGAACTCCTGGAAGGATGCTCCTGGAGGAACTCCTGGAAGGATGCTCCTGGAGGAACTCCTGGAAGGATGCTCCTGGAGGAACTCCTGGAAGGATGCTCCTGGAGGAACTCCTGGAAGGATGCTCCTGGAGGAACTCCTGGAAGGATGCTCCTGGAGGAACTCCTGGAAGGATGCTCCTGGAGGAACTCCTGGAAGGATGCTCCTGGAGGAACTCCTGGAAGGATGCTCCTGGAGGAACTCCTGGAAGGATGCTCCTGGAGGAACTCCTGGAAGGATGCTCCTGGAGGAACTCCTGGAAGGATGCTCCTGGAGGAACTCCTGGAAGGATGCTCCTGGAGGAACTTTTGGAAGGATGCTCCTGGAGGAACTCCTGGAAGGCTGCTCCTGGAGGAACTCCTGGAAGGATGCTCCTGGAGGAACTCCTGGAAGGATGCTCCTGGAGGAACTCCTGGAAGGATGCTCCTGGAGGAACTCCTGGAAGGATGCTCCTGGAGGAACTCCTGGAAGGATGCTCCTGGAGGAACTCCTGGAAGGATGCTCCTGGAGGAACTCCTGGAAGGATGCTCCTGGAGGAACTCCTGGAAGGATTCCGGGAGAACCTCCTGGAAGGATTCCGGGAGAACCTCCTGGAAGGATTCCGGGAGGAACTCCTGGAAGGATTCCTGGAGAAACTCCTGGAAGGATTCCTGGAGGAACTCCTGGAAGTATTCCTGGACTTGAGGAACTCCTGAAAGGATTCCTGAAGGAACTCCTGGAAGGATTCCTGGAGGAACTCCTGGAAAGATTCCTGGAGGAACTCCTGGAAGGATTCCTGGAGGAACTCTGGATTCCTGGAGGAACTCCTGGAAGGATTCCTGGAGGAACTCCTGGAAGGATTCCTGGAGGAACTCCTGGAAGGATGCTCCTGGAAGGAACTCCTGAAAGGCTTCCTGGAAGAACTCCTGGAAGGATTCCTGGAGGAACTCCTGGAAGGATTCCTGGAGAGACTCCTGGAAGGTTTCCTGGAAGAACTCCTGGAAGGATTCCTGGGGGAACTCCTGGAAGGATTCCTGGAGGAACTCCTGTAAGGATTCCTGCAAGAACTCCCGAAAGGGTTTCTGGAGGAATTCCTAAGAGGATTGCTGAAGGACTTGCTGAAAGGGTTCCTCGAGAGGACTGTGGAAGGAAAGGGGGCCGTAAGAGGTCTTCCTGGAGAAATTCCTGAAGCGATTTTGCAAAGGATTTTTATAGAACTTCCTGGAGGGACGGTTTCAGGAATTCCTTCAGGTATTTTTGGAAGATATCCTGCCCGATTTTTCTGGAGAAATTCTTGGACAGAATCCTAGAGGTATTCCCGAAAGAATGCTTAAAGATACTCTTGGGGGTTTCCTGGAAAGAATTTTTGAAGGGACTACTAAAGCAATTTCTATGGAATTTCTGGATAAACCCTTGTTTAATGCTTGTGAAACTTCCTGAAAGGGTTCCTGGAAAGGTTCCTAGAGGAATTTTTGTAAGACTCCACGAAGAACTTTCAGGAAAGGAAAGGAGGAACTTGAAGGGGTTCTTAGAAAAATTCTTGGAAATTCATGATATCCAAAAAAGTTTTGGAGATATTTTCAGAGAAAAAACTGTTGAAAAGTGTTGCTGTAATTCCTTCGCATAAGCTGCATCCATTGTAACAGCCCTGGTGCATTCACACACCCGGTGCGGAATCAACACCATGCGCCTCGGTTCCCATTCTGCCACCCACTTGGCAAAAAAAGGGCAGCCGCATTTCTATATCGTCGTGCACAGAGCGAGCGATGCAATGGATAGCGCTATTTGCATTTTTTGCTGGTTTGTCCTGCCTCCTTTCAATTTTTTACTTCTTTTTGCCGGCTGCGGCCATTGCCACGTTATGCAGGTTATTAGATTCTGGTTTCGCTCTTATAAATTATGAATTCATTGTTTGTTAGGGAATAGTATTTAGAGAATATTTCATCCTTATAGCCGTTCCTCGCCTGGAAGCGTCAGCCTGGTGGGTAAGAACTGGGAACCTCAACGGACGACGACGGCGACGGCGACGAGGACGACGAGATTCCCCATGCGGTAGACCATTATTTTGGGTGCTTCAGCTGCCGGTAGGGACCGTAACACAAAGGAACATTGTTGCGACTGCGCGGTATTTAGCAAGTTTCGGCTCGCCACGGACTTACCTACCAACAGCGGTCCCAGGGCTTGCGGATTATTTATTTGCGCCGACAATTGGGACATTCTGATATTACTGATTTACTGATAGCATACGGACTACACCATCATACACAGCACTATGTTGCTGACTTTTTGCTGAACGAGGCTTTGTTGAACATGATGTTAATTAATCGGACAGCAATGTCAGCAAACAAGATTAACTTTCTGGTATCTAAAGTAATATTACCTGGAGCACGATGAAGCCTCTTAATAATAGCATGCATAGCCACAAGCAATCATAGTGTCAAACCTGGTAGGCCTGGGGACAAATATTCCTAGATTTGGGTTATACGATATTTCAATTGTACCAAGTTTGGAAACCTCAGGAACAGAATAATACAAACCATGGTAAAAGCTAGATAAAAGATTAAGGTCATTAGCCTCTTTCCAGCAACAACCTTCCTCACTCCTGCCAACCAGTTATGCATGTTTGGAGCGGCTAATCGTAACGTCCCAGTGCCGGTGAAGAACTTTAAGCTTAACTGTGCGCCATAAGCTCCGGGAAGTTAGAGGATAAATGTCCGATCCTACACGTCAGCCGTAGAAAAAAAAATTGCAACGTTAATTTAGCAACGTAATAATACGGACAGGACGCTGAAAACTCCTGCAGGAATTTTCTGGGAACTCCTGCAGTAATTCCCTGGAAATTCCTAAAGGAATTCCTGTAGCATTTACTGAGAAACTCCTGAATGAATTCCCGAAGAACTTCTCGAAATATTCCCGAAAAACTCTTGGTTCGAATCTTGGAAGAATTCCTGAAAATCTCTTGTAGAAATTTGCGAGGAATTCTTAAAGTAATTCAGTAGGAATTTCTGAAGAGAAACTCCTGCACGAACTGCCGGGAAACTCCGGTAGGAATTTCCTGAGATCTCCAGTATGAATTTCCGAGGAACTCTGGAGGTATTTCCAAAGAACATCTCGATAAATTTCATAGGAATTCGTGGAGTAACTCCTGAGCAGCCCCTGCAGGAATCCTTGAAAATTTCCCTGCAAAATCCTGGAGAGAATCGTGTATTATTGCTGGAAAACTTCTTGGTGAACTTCTGAAGTAATTTCGTGGTAATCATAGCGGGAATTTCCGGATAATTTACATACGTAGTATTTTTCAGAGCAATCATGGAGAAATTCCTAGGGATATCCTATTAGGATTCTACCATAAATGCTGCAAGAATTCTTGGAGAGATACTAAAGAGATTACTATTCCTTTACCATTTCCCGTGGACTCCCAGACGAGTTCCCGGGGAAAACTCCAGGAGAAACTCTCGGGAACTTCAGGAAAAATAGCCTGGGAACTCCTGAAGCACCGTAATTTCACCGAAATCTACTCCATATCGGCAAAATTAAACTTTTTCTGTAGGTTTACGTACCTACGCGTAATGTTATTGTTTTTTTTTTTAATTCGCCAACATAAACGTAAAGTTATATCATGTCGGCATAGTGTGAACACCTTCTGCCTTTCTCGTACACTGTGTACTGGAAAGGAGGGTCGAGTCACATACACCAATCAAATCAACTCAACGAATTGAGGTGATGTCTGTGGCTGTGTGTGTAGTATATGTATGCGTGTGTACAAAAAAACTCACATCACTTTTTGACAGTAAACCTCCACCGAATTTATTGACCGACGATTCATTCGACGGGGAATCTAGTCCCTTCTTCTTCTTCTTCTTCTTTTTATTTTTCTTCTTCTTCTTCTTCCGTATGGCTCTACTCCTCACTGGAATTTGGCCGGCCTCTCTTGAACTTAGTGTTCTTGGAGCACTTCCACAGTTATTCATTGAAGGGCTTTCTTTGCCTGCCATTGCATGAATTTGTATATTGTGAGGCAAGTACAATGATACACTATGCCCAGGCAGTCGAGAAAATTTTCCCGACTGAAACGGGAATCGAACCCACAATCTCCGGATTGGCGATCCATAGCCTTAACTACTAGGCTAACTGGAGACCCGAAACTAGTCCCATTGTTTCCTATTGAAAATGGTTAGGATTGGTCCTGTCGTTCCGGAGTAATGGCCATTTAGGTGTTCCGGGACGGTGTACCAGCTAGCGACACATCGAACCGCGGCATTTTCGATTATCTGGTGAACGGTTGACAGGAAAATAGTCTCAGACCATGTCAGAACCGGTTATGTTCTGGAACCGGTTCCGGGTGTCCCGCTAGAAGTGGTCAAACATAAAAGTGAGTGAGCCAAACCCATGCATGGGACACATCAAATAGCAGCTTTTTGATAATCTAATGAACGGTAATCAGGGAAACAGTCTCAGATCATATTTGACCCGGTAGTGTTCCGAATCGGTTCTGGGTGTCCCGCCTGAAGTGACCATATATAAAAGTGAACCAAACTCATTCATGCGATACATCAAATCGCACCTTTTTTGATGTTCTGATGAACTGTTAGCAAGAAAATAGGTTCAGACCATATTAGATATTACCGATAGTGTTCCGGAATCGGTTTCGGGTGAAGAATATCTAAATCATATCTCAAATGGAACAATTTTTGCTGCATAGCTCGATGTGTGATGCGTTATTCAAAAATTTAATGAATATCGCACGAATAACTCAAATTGATATGATATCAGTTTTTGTTCATATCGAAATATCGGAAAATTTCTTAATAAGAACAAATTTAGCTCTTCTGCGACGAAATGGAACACATACACCCATAGAGATGGCTCAATGTTAGTGAAATGCCATGTGCCTCTTTTTGAGCTGTGGAAACGAAGAACATCATGCTCTTATTCCCATGATATTCATAATAGTGGGTGGTAAGCATCGCCGCCAGTGAATTTTAAGGTCGTACTTTGATGCTGGATGTTGGCAGTTTTTTAATATTTTTTGACATAAAAAAGGTCGACAAATCTTGTCTGATATTGTTTTGATCTTGTCATATCTAAACGAGCTATTAAGGCAAAACTGGAAGCATTTCCTCACTTTTTGGTTTTTGATTTTTTATTAAATAACGAAGCAATATTTTCAAAATCGGTTTTCGTGCACATGTAGAGTATGGATCAAGGTTTCTTCTGACTTTTTTTTTGTAGTGGGAAATGTTTTTCGTTTTTGCAAAAACCAGTTTTGAACAAAATTTCACAAAAAAATGGTTTCTGTAAAAATGAAAAACATTTTCCAACTCAAAAAAATTCAGAAGATACCCCGATTCATTCATGTGCACGAAAACCGATTTTGAAAATATTGCTTCGTTATTTTTAAAAACATCAACAACCGAAAAAAATGAGAAAATGCTTCCAGTTTCGCCTTAAGAAGCAATTCACCATACTAGATTTTTCTATTATTTGTGCTATTTGACCTCTTATATCAATCAAACCAGTAACAGTTTCTTCAGTAATTCAACCAGTAATAACTGAATATGCTCTTCATTAGATTTTTCCACCTAATATTCAGCCCTTACCCGCTGTTACCCGGCAGGGCGGCCTAAAGCAGGGTACCTCCACTAAATTTCGGACTTCGGATAGAATTAAATAGGAAAAAGGGTAATAAATAAATTTTGCAATAAAAACTCTATTATCTACGCCTGACCTGTTTTGCCCCGTTCTCCCCAAGGCACTGGTCGACGTCACTCGTTGGGGGCCCTTCGACGATCAGCTGCAGCGGTGGTGGTGGTCGAACTCGTTGCTCCACACGGCCTGAGCGAAGCTTCTTCCTTCTTCTTCTTTCTTCTTCTGTTTCTTCCTTTTGGGCACTTTGAAGACTGCTGAGCAGTCGTCCTTGTCGTTTAGCTAGGGGGAAGAGCGGGCTCCTTTGTCGGATCCCCCCTAGCGACTTTGGTGCACAAACACCGAACTGCCTACTCGCCGTAGACAGTTCTGGCAGAAACCGCAGTTTCTTACCCAAGGAGAGCACGCCCCTTTGTGCTTCCTTGCTTCGTCTTCCTTGGCGGTTAGCTACACGGGCGAGACAAAGCTCTACTGGCTGAGCCCGTGTAGCGAAGACGGTGGGTTTTGGACACTTTGTGGACCGCAAATGGCGGTGGTCCTCACCCTAGCACAGCACTTTACACTGCACTTTTCTGTGCCCGAACCACGGGCCGGCACAAATGTTCGGGGGAATCACTGTTCACTTTTCACTCCCGACGAGGCTAGGAACAACCATCTAGCCTACGGACAACGCGAAAACGGCACTTAATTAATTATTTGGCGGGTATTCCGCGGAGTAAAACAATGCGTCCGTCGCGTTTCGTGGTTCGACACTTTCTCTCGTTCAATTGTCATCGGATCGACCAAAAAACAAACCACACACCGCACTCGATTGTTTCTGCTGCTTGTTGCTGCTAATGTGTGCCTTGGAGTGGGGGAGCTTGGGGGTCGAATGCCTCAGCGGTACAAAATACATACGATTTTATTTCCCTAAATTGACAAAACTAACTTCAAATAAAAATCATAAAAAACAAACAAATTAAAATGTTGCAAAACACAGTGGTGTACATAAATGTAGTACAAAATTGTAACCGCGGGTTACAATCTCGCCCACACCGAGGAGAAAAAAAAAATGGAAACCATTTTTTTTTAACTAACCCTAACGCCTAACACCGATAACAATATATATAACGTATTAAAATGAAATAAATTAACAAGGAAATAAATAAAAATAAATAATAAAATGTAAATAAAAAATCTGCCTAACCTAACCAAACAAAGACATTTTCCACAGATTAAAATGTAACAAAGACACAATCAGGGAACGACCGAACAAAAGGGGAAAAGCTAAATCGGTACATCGTCTCGTGGTAGTTCTGCAGACAAGGACTGGGACCCGTCACTATTAACGGCATCAGACCACCCTCGGACACATCCGGTTCTCAATGGGAGAGCTAAGAATCTTCAACTCCCCCAGACCAATTCGGAATAACACTCAAAACAACCTGACTTCCTAAAACCCTGCTAGCCTCCGGTTGGAAGTAGCGTAGCAGAGGAACGGTTGTCGTGGTCTTGTTTTTTCAAGTTATTTTTTTTTTTTGACGTCCACTACTCCCGTCCTGACGGTATCCATACTTTCTCAACAGATGGGGTTCTAATTCAATCCACATTCATCCAAAGTGTATCACTCATTCATCCCAATCACTGGCCTACGCGTACACACAATCACACAAGACATTTGAATGAACACCCCGCCATTTCTCACACTTTCATTCATCCTCATACACTCTCATTATTTTCACTCATACAATACATTTTCTCACTCATACAGCACACAAAATACCAAAACAAACGGGCAATGGACGCAAGGTATTGTCTTTTACGCTACAAGTAATTCCTTTCCCAAGGATACTTGAGCAAGACACCGAACGTGAATGTAGATCAATTACGAACTGATTCCGTAGGGAATCAGTTGAATTTCCCTGATTCTGGCAGATAAAAACAACGAAGAATAAATAAATTAAAAAGGTTAAAATTGGTGTTGTCATCTATGCGCGGGAAATGAACTTGAAGATAATTCTAGTGTACAGGTGCGCATACATAGATGACCTCCCGAATGGATCCACGGTCGTGGTTTGAGTCCTTCCGGCAAGAAGGAAGATTTAGTTGGGGTGTTGATAGTGAATTTGAGGTGATGAACCCTAGAGGTTCACAACCTCGAAGAGTTGTCAGGTGCCGGGAGATTTAGGTGTCGGCTCCTGAGGAAAGAAGATGATTGCCAGCGTGAAGTGATGCGTGATGCTCCCGGATCCATCGATCTTCGGAAGCTCCCAAGTGAGCAACCTGGTGAAGTCGATATGGTGGATCCGAGGAGCTCCTAGGAGATTTTATATTCACGCTGGCTTGGGAAAATTTGCTGTCTCCCTCCAACGGCACAATCAGGCTGTGGGCGACACCATCCTTCTTCAGGTGAGTATTGTGATTAAAGATAGTGTACTAACCAGTGTGTCCTAGTGGTGACAACCGTAGTTGTCAAGCCAGGGTTTGACAGTCTTGGGCTGCCGCTAAGATTCAGGAATCGGACACTCACTCTGGTGTTCCACTAGATTTTCTCACAATTCTCACGCTGAATATGATGTTTACTTGCAGGTCATCGTTGAGCAATATGCAAGCAACAGATGCCTGGATCAAAATAATTGAAAAGTTTATAGATTTGAAGTGAAATTTAATATTCACTCTCACTGTACCAATTTGGGAAAATTTGCTATGAAAATTTGATTGGGAAATTATATTTGAAGAATTGGTACAGATAGGAGCTACGGGAATTTTCCTTTGAAGAATTACAGAGAGATTAGATTTCTGACCGATTTAGTTGGATCTAATCCCATTATGCAAACAATAAGGGCATCGAGAAGCTTAAAATCCCTTAAATCCACACAGTACGCAGAAAACACGCTTGGGCTTTGAACACTTTTCATGTTCATGCCCCTGCATTCCGCAGTTGTAGCACACTCCCAAGTGTGGCGGACGGTGTTTGTCCACCAGTGAGCTCAAACATATTATGCCTTCTTGTCGCGACTGTGGGGATTTAGGGATTGGGCTAGCCTTCTCTCGGAGATTTCTGTCGGGTCGACCTCCTGTTTCTTTGAAACGAAGAGGTGGAGGTCTATTTCGTTTTGGTGACGATGAAGGGCTATTCTTGTTGTAGAATACCCTTGGTTTGTACCCATTTCCATTGTCACGAGATTGTTGTTGCTGCTGGCTTTGTTTATAACCATCATATGCAGGCTTACTTGAAATTGTAGATGCTTCCTTGGGAACTCCAAATACTTTCTGGTAAATGGAGATTTTGGAAGCATCTATGGTCTTTCCGATGAGCATCAACTCGGACAATGTGTTCACCGGCTTGAAGACAAGTACCTGTTTGTAATCGGGCCTCAGGTTTCGCTTGAGGATGTCTAGCTTCTCGTGGGAACTTAGCGGCGCAGGCATAGCACGGAAGATCTTCTCCATCTCAAGATAAAAATCTTGGAAGGATTCATTCCTCTGCTGTCGCCGCTGAGACGCTTTCATCCTCAGCGCAGCATCAAGTTCCGGGTGCACGAAGTTCGCCTTCAACTCGCACACCAGGTGGTTCCAGTTGTAGAACCGCTTCTGGGAACGCATCGCTTGAAACCAAGCCAACGCATTACCGGTGAACAAATGCATTGCCGAGCTAAACAGTTCTGCCTCGGACATTTGTTCTGACTCAGCGTAATGGTGGACACATTCCAAAAATTCGTTGAGTCCCATTCCTTCGTCATTCCCAGCATACTTCCTGATTTTCCAATCGGCCACCCGTTGGGGCCGACGCTGGTAACCGGTGATCTCCATCGATGTTGCTCTTTCCGGCTGACGCGGAAGCGTTAAATTCGGAAGAGCAGTTTGTTGATAAAAGTGCTGAGAATTGTGCGAAGGTCCGGGATTCTCAAAACTTTTGGAATTGTCCGCATTACGGGAGTCAAAACGTCTTTGAAATAGTTGATTGGGTAGTCCAAAGTTCTTGCTAGAAGTTTGCTTCTGCAGGTTCTCCGGAGTACCCAAACCTTCTAACGCTTACCGATCAAAATCAGACAAATCCGGTAGAACGGGATTTTGTTGCAATCGAAGATCTTGCGTATTTACCGGCAAACTCGGAGAGTTTACGTTAGGAATGATTTTGTTGACGATGTCCTGTAACTCAGAAATCTTCTCGCGAAGTGTTTGCACTTCGCGGTTAGTTTTCTGTAGTTCGGATGCAATCGTACTAATGGACACCAGGCCGCTTCCTAGTTTTCTGACTACATCTTCAAGTGAATCGACTCTGGATGCAGTCCTTGTTTCGCTTTGATTGATTTGCTCTTGCGTCCTTTTTATCTCCGCCCTTATGTCAAGTAAGACATCGCGAATTTCTTCGCCCACCGCCTGATTGGAGGATGCTTCAACGATTGGAAGTTGGTTTCCTTTCGGTGAAACATCCTTTCCCGCGGCAATTTGAGCCAGCAAATCCTCACCATCATCTTCTTTGTCTTCCTCGGTTGGCGTAAGAGAAGGCACCAAACCATTCGCGAAGTGGTAGTTATGGAGGGCTACCACATCGCTCAACAAATCTGCAAAGGCCTTATTGGCCTCCCCCACGACATAGTTTTTGACGATTTGGAGCCGAGCACCCAGATGGAGCAATCTGCTCCGGTATACCTCCTTATTCGGACACCTGTACCCCAAATCCTCCTTCATGGACTCAAATTTGCCACGACAAAGTTCCAATTCAACGTCAATATCCCCTTCAAACGAGCGGACAGCGGTCTCGGAGCATTTCTGCTCATTGACCAATAACGCTCGCAGTCGACGACGCTTTTTGGAACTGGATTGACCCAATCCAGGAGAGATAACAACACCGCGGGAGTTCAATTCAAAGTCAATTTCGTCAGGTTCTAAGTGATCGGCACGCAAATGGAAGTAGGCGACGTTGAACTCCCCCAACGTCAACATGTCGATCGGCATTTTGACGAATGAGCAACACAAATTTTCAAAATGTGGACGAAATCAAAACTTACCAACTGTTTCGTTAGTATAAATACGGTGAGGAACCAATTCTCGGCTTACTGACGGTTCCAAAATGGTTCTCGGTCACCAGGTTGCGTCAAATGCTACCCCAAATCGGCCCAGAAGAATCAAAAATCCCGCCCTGAGAACAAAGAGACCCAAAATGCACCAATTCGTTCTGCAGACGAGACGAATAACCGATTTAGGACACAAAACAACAAAATAAAATAAAATTAACGACCACGCGACTGTGAAAAATATCCCCACCACTGTGTTTATTCCACCCAAAATCCAAATTTTGGTGGAAGTACCCCTCGCTCAGTGAGAAAAATCGAAGATTTTTCGTCAAATTTACGTTGGGCGCCAATTGTAAGAAAAAGCTTTCAGCCCTTACCCGCTGTTACCCGGCAGGGCGGCCTAAAGCAGGGTACCTCCACTAAATTTCGGACTTCGGATAGAATTAAATAGGAAAAAGGGTAATAAATAAATTTTGCAATAAAAACTCTATTATCTACGCCTGACCTGTTTTGCCCCGTTCTCCCCAAGGCACTGGTCGACGTCACTCGTTGGGGGCCCTTCGACGATCAGCTGCAGCGGTGGTGGTGGTCGAACTCGTTGCTCCACACGGCCTGAGCGAAGCTTCTTCCTTCTTCTTCTTTCTTCTTCTGTTTCTTCCTTTTGGGCACTTTGAAGACTGCTGAGCAGTCGTCCTTGTCGTTTAGCTAGGGGGAAGAGCGGGCTCCTTTGTCGGATCCCCCCTAGCGACTTTGGTGCACAAACACCGAACTGCCTACTCGCCGTAGACAGTTCTGGCAGAAACCGCAGTTTCTTACCCAAGGAGAGCACGCCCCTTTGTGCTTCCTTGCTTCGTCTTCCTTGGCGGTTAGCTACACGGGCGAGACAAAGCTCTACTGGCTGAGCCCGTGTAGCGAAGACGGTGGGTTTTGGACACTTTGTGGACCGCAAATGGCGGTGGTCCCCACCCTAGCACAGCACTTTACACTGCACTTTTCTGTGCCCGAACCACGGGCCGGCACAAATGTTCGGGGGAATCACTGTTCACTTTTCACTCCCGACGAGGCTAGGAACAACCATCTAGCCTACGGACAACGCGAAAACGGCACTTAATTAATTATTTGGCGGGTATTCCGCGGAGTAAAACAATGCGTCCGTCGCGTTTCGTGGTTCGACACTTTCTCTCGTTCAATTGTCATCGGATCGACCAAAAAACAAACCACACACCGCACTCGATTGTTTCTGCTGCTTGTTGCTGCTAATGTGTGCCTTGGAGTGGGGGAGCTTGGGGGTCGAATGCCTCACCGGTACAAAATACATACGATTTTATTTCCCTAAATTGACAAAACTAACTTCAAATAAAAATCATAAAAAACAAACAAATTAAAATGTTGCAAAACACAGTGGTGTACATAAATGTAGTACAAAATTGTAACCGCGGGTTACAAGCTGTGGAAACGAAGAACATCATGCTCTTATTCCCATGATATTCATAATAGTGGGTGGTAAGCATCGCCGCCAGTGAATTTTAAGGTCGTACTTTGATGCTGGATGTTGGCAGTTTTTTAATATTTTTTGACATAAAAAAGGTCGACAAATCTTGTCTGATATTGTTTTGATCTTGTCATATCTAAACGAGCTATTAAGGCAAAACTGGAAGCATTTCCTCACTTTTTGGTTTTTGATTTTTTATTAAATAACGAAGCAATATTTTCAAAATCGGTTTTCGTGCACATGTAGAGTATGGATCAAGGTTTCTTCTGACTTTTTTTTTGTAGTGGGAAATGTTTTTCGTTTTTGCAAAAACCAGTTTTGAACAAAATTTCACAAAAAAATGGTTTCTGTAAAAATGAAAAACATTTTCCAACTCAAAAAAATTCAGAAGATACCCCGATTCATTCATGTGCACGAAAACCGAGTTTGAAAATATTCTTCGTTATTTTTAAAAACATCAACAACCGAAAAAAATGAGAAAATGCTTCCAGTTTCGCCTTAAGAAGCAATTCACCATACTAGATTTTTCTATTATTTGTGCTATTTGACCTCTTATATCAATCAAACCAGTAACAGTTTCTTCAGTAATTCAACCAGTAATAACTGAATATGCTCTTCATTAGATTTTTCCACCTACTCGGGAACCCATGCATGTGACACATCAAATCGCGGCTCTTTAGGAAAACTGATGAACGGTTAGCAAGAAAACAATGTTATGCAATTTTTTGGACAACCGGTAATGTTCCGGAACCGGTTCTGGGTGTCCCGCCAAAAGTATTCAAATGTGAAAGGGAACCAAATCCATACATGCGATTCATCAAATTATTTTTAAGGTAACTTGATTAACGATTAACAAGGAATAAAAACCTCCGACAATATTCGGGACAACCAGTAGTGTCCCGAAATCGGTTCCGGGGGTCCGGTTAGAAGTGATTAAATGTAGAAAGGAATCAAATTCTTGCATGCATGAGCTCTTGCATTAATTCACGGCTTTTTAGGAAACCTGATTTAGCAATAAACTAGACTTAGGCCATATTAGGGACAATCCGTACTGTGCCGGAACTGGTTCCGGGTGTCCCGCCACCCGGAAGTGTTAAAATGTTAAATTGAACCATACGGACCATGATAAACGGTTAGAAAGAAAATGAGCACAGACCACATAAGTTAGTGGCGGTAGTGTTATTGGTTCCGGTGGCCCGCTGGAAGTGGTTAAATATAAGAGTGAACCAAACTCATGCATGCGACACATCAAATGGCAGCTTTTTTGATAACCTGATGACACTCCACATTGGCCGTTTTTACGGACTTTAGCACGAATCGATATGGAATTTTACTAGCATTCTTTGCCATTTAAAATGTCCGGATCGGTTATGTCGTCCCGGGATTAATGGCTATTTTGGTGATCCGGACCAGCACCGATGGAACTGACCATATATAAAACTGAACCAAACCCCATCAAGAGGCACTTTCAATTGCGCTGATTTTTGAAACTTTCGGCGAATATTGTCCGAAATCATCAATGGAAACCAGAAAATTCACGATTTCGACCCAAAACTCACGATGGCGAACTGAAATCCAAAATGAGGGCTCACAATTCAAGATGGGGACTTTTTAAGTAGTTTTTTGCTCCAAAACCATGCAATAGGGGTATTAACGGAAGCTAACGATCCCTCCGCATCTGATGGCAGGAATGAGAACCCGTGACTCCTCCAAAAAGTGCCATGGCGCAGCATAGGCGAAGTGCACTTTTTTGACTTTTTCGTGTCGAATTCCGCATCGTAAAGAAACAAACGAGCACTTTTTGGATAGAAAATTTGATTCTCTTTCAGATGCGCAATTTAAGTGATAATTTGAGGAGCTCTTGCTATGCCTCTGGCGGGCGATCTTCCGGATTTTTTGTTAGCTGGCCAATCCGGTGTCCGTCAACATGGGCATCGAGAATGATGATATTAGAAGACATTGCAAATGGAAAATAGCAACTTCTACAGCAAAAAATGAGTACAACTTGACGACAAAAAAATTACTTTTTTATATAAACAAACGGTTTTCTCCATATCTCACCAAGCGCCTCTACAATTGGAGGTCATCCAAATAAGCCTATACAGAAGATGACCGAACTCCAAAAGTTGCGACCAGAATATTCAAGTCTCCGGGTCATTTGGCCGGATACCATTTGGCCGAATGCCGTTTGGTCGAATGCCATTTGGTCGAAAAAATAAGTTCTCAACATCGCACAGTGGCTGATTTCGTAATTTTAGCGCGCTTAATTAATAACTTTTTAACTATGACGTTTAGCGTCATGGTGTCTTCGAGAAAGTTTTTTGCTATAATAAGGAGCTTCTTTTGAAGTATTTTAAAAAATGATCAATCTCCCTAAAAGTGAGATAGAAAATTTATTTTTTGCATTTTTCAAGATACACGGTTGGTGTCTTCACAAAAGTTGTAGGAAGTGTTATTTGGAGCAACTTTGCCAAAGCGGCCAAGTTTGTAACTCCGTTACTTTTCAAGATACGTTACGTTCTTTATCATCAGCCCCTTGAAAAGAGTTTTTGCGTAATAACTTTCGAAGAATTGATTCTACAATTTTCTGATGTTCTACAAAATTATAGATAATGGTAAAATACATAACTTTGACGAACACGACATCCCGCTAATTTCAAAAATAAAATGTTTACATATAACGGATTTTATAGTTTTTTGGGCCATATTTCAAGCATATATAACTTAGCTATAGGCAATTATATGCAAATTTCCTTTTACGCATGTGAATATACAAGTAATTGCCTTTCTTAGAAAGCCAAAACCATCAAACTGTAAGAGACTGTAAGATGGTTTTTATACAGAAACTTTCAACCATCTATGTTACTTTTATATGGGATTTATTCATATCTTCAACATATTAATTTGACAGTTCATGGCAACTTGCATTTTTATTGTTATTGTACCTATGAGTGAATATATAGAATGGATTGTGTGCATTCTGGAGCATTCATGAAGTACGTTACACGAAAACTTACCATCTACTTATATTTTCTTACTAACTCACAGTGCTGCATGTAGTCCACGAAAAGAGCGAACAAAGTGCCATTTTTTCTCAAACTTGCGCGTGACATATTTTGTGAACGCTCCCTCTAGTACATGTCTATAATAGTTATAGCTAATAATAAATCTCATTGTAATTTACAGTAAGGTGCTGTTTAATCGTGATCTGACAAAAAAGTAACACTTTATGCGTTCTTTTCGTGGACTACATGCAGCACTGTCAGTTAGTCAGAAAATAGAAGTAGATGATAAGTTTTCATGTAACGTACTTCATGAATGCTCCAGAATGCACCACAATCCATTCTATATATTCACACACTTACAATAACAATGAAAATGCAAGCTGTCATGAACTCTCAAAAAATATGTTGAAGATGTGAATAAATCCCATATAAAAGTAACATAGATGGTTGAAATTTTCTGTACAAAAACCATCTTACAGTCTCTTACAGTTTGATGGTTTTGCTTTCAAAGAGAGGCAATTACCTTTATATTTACATGCGTAAATAGAAATTTGCATATAATTGCCTAAAGCTAGGTTATACACTACCCGTCATAAGTACGGACTCACAAAAAGTATCGCAACAATATTGCATCACATTGACTCACCTCAATATCTCCAAAACCTTAGGACTTACAAAGATGCTATCTTCAGTAAAGTTATTCAGAAACCCAAAAGCAACAACTTTTCTGAGGCGGCATGTTTGTAGGTGTTCTGGTTTTTGAAATATCGAGGTGAGTCAGGGTGTTGTAATATTGTTGCAATACTTTTTCTGAGTCCGTTCTTATGACGGGTAGTGTATATGCTTGAAATATGGTCCAAATAACTACAAAAACCATTATAACTATTTTATTTTTGAAATAAGCAGGATGTCGTGTTCGGCAAAGTTATGTATTTTACCATTATCTATAACTTTGTAGAACATCAGAAAAATGTAGAATCAATTCTTCGAAAGTTATTGCTCAAAAACCCTTTTCAAGGCGTCAAACTTTTTTCAAACTTGGCGTCTTTGGCAAAGTTGCTCCAAATAACATTTTCTACAACTTTTATGAAGATACCAACCGTGTATCTTGAAAAATGCAAAAAATAAATTTTCGATCTCACCTTTAGGGGGATTGATCATTTTTAACAATAGTTCAAAAGAAGCTCCTTATTATAGCGAAAAACTTTCTCGAAGACACCATAACACTAAACATCATAGTTAAAAAGTTATTAATTAAGCGCGCTAAAATTACGAAATCAGCCACTGTGCATCGGTATAACTCAAAAGAACAGTCTATGGTTTAAATAAGAAGAAAACTCTGATAAAATATTGGCAATTTCAGCACAAACTAATCTGTGAACGGTCAAACTGGAAAGAATAGCCTATGAATAAAAGAAGGATTTTTTTTTTCGTGGATTTTAACTTAGACTAATTCTTCACACAAGGAAATATCTCTGATGACCATACTGGCAGCTAAAATGTCAAAAAGTTTCGTTGAATTCGTTTGGTAATACAGTCGACTACAGTCTGTCTCGATATAGAAAGGACCATCGAGATAAGAAGGGATCGATTTGGAGAACTAATTTGTAATGCACACTTGATTGCAAAAACCACCGTAACGACAACAAACAGATGTCACTTTGTCTTCCCAGAATGTTTTGTATCTAGTAAACGAGGTCTACCCAACAAACATTGTTCATAAGCTTAATTTTTGATATTTCGGTTGAATAATCTGTTATTCAGCTACCATTGTTAGTTTGGTAGTAACCTGTGAAAATGTGCATATCGACATATAGTGAAAATCTAGAACAAAATCGAACGAGATCGCATCGTGATGGAAAGATATCGATATAAGGAGATATCGACATAGAGAGGAAAAATATATGCAGACTGAAGGGACCGATAAGACCATCGAGATAGGGAAAGATATCGAGAAGTAGAACATTGAGACATGGAGAGTCGACTGTAGTTCGTCGAAATGACCATTCGGTCAGGTAGCATTCGGTCAAATGGCGTTCGGCCAATCGGCGTTCGTCTAAATGGCCGGACACCAACATCCAAGATGGCGGCCCAAAATCCAAGATGACGGCCAACAACTCAAAATGGCAACGGTTTTAAGGAGTTTTAGGCAATAATCAACTGGAGTTCGGCAATGCAATATTGGTATGTTTTGCCTTTCACACCAAAGTATACTGAAGGTATGTTAAGTATGTTCACTCATAAAACGAATATTCAATAAAATGCTCAAAGGATCAAGTCACTTATTCATGGCTAGAGGGTGCCGCACTGGGGCAGGACTGAAAGCACACGGAAAAAGCCTCTAGCTCTAGCTCTAGCTCGTCGAGATATCGAGATCCATATTTGGTGTTTTCAGAGAAAATATTTCTATGGACAAAGTCAATATTCTGAACGATAGTCAGCTTTTCTTACATTATTTGCATAAAAGTCCTATAAGTCATTTTGGCCAAATTGCACTTTAGCGATATATTGTCTTCGGCAAAATTGATCGGCTATATCTGCTGATAGTGTTTGCCGAAGACCGCTTTCGCTGTGGCGGAGTTGCCAGTTTCGCAACAAGCCGTATTATGAAAAAAAAGTCGTTTGTAAACAAATTTAATATCCGTTTTTTTTTTAGTTATAATAATAGAAAATATGAAAATAAAACATATATCGAGGAAAATAATAAAAAAAAACAGATATGCATTGATTTTGATATAAAGTTTTCGAAAATCACACAATATGTATAAACACGGAGACAAATTTCGTTCGTTTGAAACAAAAATATTCATGTTTATTCGGTAAACTGATAAAATATTTAAAACTAAAATATTAATTTTTAAAACAAACTCAATTACATATTGATTTCTACAATACCCATTGAAGAGCCCCCGTTCCGCCTTCGAGAACATAAACAAAACTCTCAAGTTCCAGCTGCATCACCAAACAAGATCTCCTCGTACAAAAAAAGGCAAGTTTCACCAAAAGTTTCCACGAAATCCAATTGATTTCGGGAGCGTATGTTATCTACATGATGTTGGTATTGAGTGCCACGCGGGAAGTGGATTTTCCTAGAGAAGGAAATAATTTTGTAAATTTAATTGGAAAACAAATATTTCCGTAGGGCTGACCTGCCACAAAAAAAAAAAAAACAAAAAAATTTACATTTGTTTCTAACATAACCAGTCAGAAGATACATGTTTGTTTCAAAAATGGATTGAATTTGCTTCAAATGTGACGTTCGATTTGCTCCAAACTGTTTTATTTTTGTTGCCAGAACAAATTGACAATTTATTTGAGTTTACCTGAAATATTCTTGATTTTACCATGCTTTTTTCTGCGTGTAGGACGATCTTCCAGTCGGACAAGTTTTTTAATCGGAAATCATCTGAAAAATACTTTGGCCTTTATGTAGTATTTTTTTTCATAGCTTAGTGTTTTGTGCAAATTAGCGTGAAATTTGTGTGAGTATGTATTATACATACATGTATAACTACGTTGTAGGATGACAAATGAATCATAAAAAGAATGGATGTAACATATTAAGGTATAATATTCTTTTAAGCTTTAAATAAATTGTTAAACACAATGATGCCCGAAACGCCAAGAAAGTGTAAGCTTTGATTTTATCATTCGTCAATGTTTTATACAGTCACGCACTTTGAATATTTTATTATTGTTCGATTATTATCCTATTAAATAGAAATATTTTTGTCTCAGTGTGGGGTAGTTATAAGTCATGTCGATCAAGTGTTAACCATCTCAGAGCCTGTTATGAAGATGATGATGATGGTCATTGTAGCACGGTAAAATTTCAAAGGCACCGCGATAGCAAAAAGTTCGGGAACCTCTGCTCTATAGGGTTTTAAATTGAGTGTGTCCGTCCAATCGAAAACATGCGTAAATAACGAAATAGCTCTATTTGTAAATAGCCACCCAATATCTTCACACTCGATCATCTCCCAATGCTGAGTTAGCAAATTTTAAGAGACTGCCCTTGCCTCGCTTGGCTGATGATCAAAACTTATCTGCCAAGTTGCGACCACCAAGCAGACAGTAGTGCTTGGTGGTGCTTTGGTCAAAGCGTAAGAACCACACCACATGGACGCGACACACCGCGGCAGCTGGCCATCTCACGAGGCGCTAACGTGCGTCTGTTTTCGGTATATGTAGCATTGAAAAATGTTTACCAACCATCTCCGTAGGAGGCGAGCACTGCTAATTTAGAGCGGTTTTTACAAATTTATGTACCTCGCACCGACCGAGAGGATCCACTCTCGTCGCAGTCAATGATGAAACTCGGCGGCAATGACTCCGTCCATCGGCGGCGGAAAAATAAAGTCTTATAGCTATATAAAAGTACGGCGGAACTCTCCGCGGTCAGCAGTCATCTACTGTCCTTTAACTAAGTCTGCTGGCACTGGTGTGTGTGTTCGGAGAAACTTAAGGAAAGTGTGATAAATTATGAAGGTGAGTCCGAGAAAATTGTTGCCGCTATCCAACGGGACAAGTGTAATTAATAGCTATTGTTTTGGCCCCGCTGCTTTGGTGCAATTAGGTTTTTATCATCCTCTCCGTGGCAATTAGCCTTGCGGTCGCGGCATCATCATCATCTATTGACCCGGACGGCCAGGGTAAAAAGATACAGAAACGTGGTGTGCACCATGTGGAAAAAGTGATCGTCACCAAGAAAGTCCCGGTACCGTATCCCGTGAAAGTGGAGAAGAAGGTCAAGGTGCCGGTTCCATTCCCGGTGCCAGTGGAGAAGAAGGTTCCTGTAATCATCGAAAAGAAGGTTCCGATCTACATCGAGAAGAAGGTTCACGTTCCAGTTGATCGTCCAGTGCCAGTTCCCTACAAAGTGCCAGTGAAAGTTCCCGTCATCCAAAAGGAATACGTTGAAGTCCCCAAGCCTTACCCAGTACACGTCGCGAAACCCTATCCAGTGTACGTGAAGAAGCCAGTGTACATCGAAAAAACCGTTCCAGTGTCGGTTAAAATCAAGCATCGTAAGCATTGATTCCGACGGTGGTTGCTATATTCCTAAATGAAGTTCAAATGTGTCGTTAAGAGCTCTGTGATTTTATGTGTAAGAAGCGTGTGAATGAATGTCTTGTAAATAAATAATTTTACCAAAAATATTATATAATTGTCTCTCAATGTCAACCAATCTTTATATGGCAGAAACAGAAAATCAACCTTCGGATCAAGGGGTAAACGAAACTTGGAATTCAATAGCAATACATATTAACTTCTTCCCGCCCACGACTTCTTTCACAGCTTTGAATGCTAATAAATGATTTGTGTGCTCAATTATTTCGCCAATGACACCTCGAAACGCAATTCCACGGAATTCAACTAGGCGAAATTTATTATTATAAATTTTGTTTTGTTTCGTCAAATTTTAAAAATTTCACCTCCCAAAAATACATTCTGACGAAATAAAACAGAATTCCGCGGAATTTCTCATTAATTTCGGAAACGAATGTATAGTACAAAATGATCATTATTAGTAACAAGAAAATCGTGTTAAGTACTGCCCAAGTAACCACAAGCATTAAATCATAACTCTAATTCATCTGTATTTTAGTATAGCTAATGCAAGATAACTTTTTTTCAACGTTTTTCAAGTAATTATGCATTAAACCTACATTATGAATGCGTTGAAGCCTTAAGGGGTTTTTGACAGTTCAATATAGTTCTATAGAGGCATTGTTTAATGCTTTATTGCATTATCATATTTAATGCTTTATGGCAAACAGTAATGTAACCAATTATTGCTCTATATATACCCCTTAAAGTTTGCACTGTTTTGTCAAAAAAAAAATACAATGTAAACAACAAAAAGGGCGAGAAAATTAATTGAGTAAATGAAAGGAGAAAAATATTTACGTAAATTTTCAGATATATCGGAGTTTGACGAATGTTGCATTACCAATCTTTACCCCTAGATGGTTTTTCTCTTTAAATTATGGAATTAAACTATTAACATTGTTTGACAAATGGATATAGCCATCAAATAATACTCCGGATGCCTAATCACCACCGTATTCGTGCATTTGATTCCTGCGCTGCCATTAAATGCAGTTTATATTACCGAGCTGCAAATGTATCTTTATCAAATACGATTCTGCATTTTGGAATGATGTTTGATGATGCTGCTTCGAAATTGATGTATCAATGAAGGAATCACTCAGGGAACAGAAACAGATTTAGCAAAACTTTGTGGAGCTGTTGAAAACACAACTCCGCCAGGTATGGGCCGAATATACATTGCTTTATATTGTACATTTTGCCCGATGGGCATACATGGCAATCGTAGCGCATAGCGAGGACGTCTTGGATTCATCGTTGGCAAGTATCAGCAATCTAGGTTCGATTCCCGATATAGAATAAAAAACATCAGAGTGAGAATTTCGGAACAGGTATAAGAAGATAAAAATAGATAGAAAAATTAAAAAAAAACTTTTTTTCTTTTGTTGACATACCATACGATTTCATTGCATTAGTCATAGCTTCTACAGTCGAACCTCCATGAGTCGATGTTCCTTGACTCGATATCGACTCATGGAGGTAAATTATTCCATACTGAAAAAAATATTTCTGGGTTACTATGATGGTCCCCTCAAAGAGCCTTCCAAAGGATTTTTGTTCCATTACTCGTTTATTCCTTGAGTCGATGGTCCCTTCAATATCGACTCATGGAGGTTTTACTGTATATGGTACAAGCATTTTATATGCTTTAGCTATCAGCTCAGTAAAGCTTGCTTTAATTCAATAATAGTAGCGCCACTTTCGACTTTAAGCCTACTTTAATGGTAACTATATGACAAAACAACTTTATATCGCATGTCATATAATACACTATAAAGTGAAGTTAATGCTCTATATACAGCGCCATGGTTACTTGGGTGTTCCTTTTAATTCCACTAAGAACTTGCATCCTTTGACAGATACGTATTTCTACCTCAACTGTAAGGTCGTCTTCAGTGTCTTGTACTTGACTCGACTTGACTTGTACTTGACGTTTCTATCAAAGTATGCAAATTCTTAGTGGAATTAAAAGGAACAGTACTTAACACGATTTTCTTTTTACTTATAGGTATTCCACTAACAAGCCCAGATTCATCATCATGTTCATTGTTGGAAAACCTTGCACATCTAAAGTTACTTAAAATATCTCGAGTAAACGCTATGTATTGGACCTGCCATACAATCAATGTAATTGCTGAATAGCTATGCTTTGAACGCACGAGGAATACTTTGGAAATAATTGATTACAGTTTTTGTAATTCTTATGAATATTTCAAATATTGCTCCTGTCTTCATACCAGATTTCCGACAGAAACTTTTAGTAGAAGTGATAAAGACTGCATTCGATGAAATTTGGACATATACAGGGTGTTACGTTTCTGAGTGCAAACTTTTTAAAGGGTAATAGAGGACCATAAATGGTGAAAAAAATGGTTCTACACATATGGTCAAATCTCAACCGTTGCGTAGTTATTGAACGTTCCATGTTTTTGACTATTATTGCCTTAACTGGCTATAACATGGAAATTATTATCACAGTTTTTTGACCCTTGTTCGAAAGATTATTGAATTTTCTATCAAATGGCATCTTTGAATCGATTGGTTTAGTTAAATAACTAAGTGTTCTAGAGCAAATAGCTCAAAAGTAGTCTGTTTTAATTTGTTCCTGTTAATCTTCTTTGAAAATTGCGTAATAAATTAAAATTATTTCTATGGCAAAGCTGTGACACCAAACTTCTAGCTCTTATGGTTTTCTCGCAATTTTGATTTGAACGTGCGTCACCTCCAGCGGCACAGTGCACAAAATAGTGCTTACTTGCACAGTTGCAAATTTATGATCTGCAATGCGATGTTTTAAAAATTGTTAACTTACAGTACTAATTTGGAATAAAAAACGATAACAAGATTCCACGAAACTTTTTCGAAAATTTCGTTTCGTTTCGAGAAATACCGAGTGAATCCAGATTTCGTATCGATCTCATGAAACATTTTTGAATTTCGTTTCGTTTCGTACCGAATCATATAACAAATTTCAAATAACGTTTCGTTTCGTATCGCTATGAAAAAATCCCATACCGCATCGCATACCATTACTCTACAGGCACTATGAGCGTTAAAGGGTTAAGATTCTGACTGTCTCTAGAGGACTGATACGGTCTTCTTATTTTCTTATACGGCATAAAAGTACTTCTCGGTCTTCTAAACTTTCTCCAGGATAATTACGAAGCAGTTTTGATTGGTCTTCCAGGCAATGATGACAGCTACCGGGTCCTAGATGTGTATGAATACCGTGATCATGCTACCCAATATAGAAGGGGTGATTGGTGTTGGAAGTAGCACTTTAACGAGGCACGTGAAACCAAGGTAACACAGAAAAAGACTACGTCAATGTAGAAGGGAACGGAAATAAAAAAAAAACAAAAAGTTACTACACCGTTTTCAACCTGAGGTTACACAGACTGAATAATCACAAACATGAGACAACGGACAACACACGAAACGCCCAGTAGCCCAGTGGAGAATTTTCCGTTTGACGAAAAGTTTTCACCAACTGTAGCGGGAATCGAACTCATACTTCAAGGCTTACGAAACGGTCAGATGACTGACGCCCCTAACCGCACAGCCACGATCCAATTCCCACGCTGAAGAAGATTTAGGGTGCAATTCACCGGCTCCAAACCAAAAAAGCAACAGATCAGGATATGAATACGAATCCGTGGAGTGATCTAATATCTATAGGATCGTGATGGCCAAGACAAGAGGTGTAATGACTCCTAGAGAGCAGCCTCCAGAGATGTTGCCCTTATCGTTGACCTCCTTTCGTAGGACAGCTGGGGACTGGGGCTGGCGATGAGGTTATCGATGAGAAACATGCGGGGATAGCAATGTCCCTTAGCGTAAGTCTCCAGGTCCGGACGGAGTTCCATTCCTGGCCATAAAAGTAGCTGTTGCAGAGGCTCCCGGGATGTTCAGGTCTACTATGCAGAAATACCTTCCCAGAGGTTTGGTAGCGGCATAGCCTGGAACTATGACTTAAGGCGGGGAAACCACCCGGGGACCCGTTGACATATAGACTAATGTGCTTGATCGATTTGGCGAGGAAGGTGCTCGAAAAGATCATTCTGAACAGAATGTTGAGGCACACTGAGGGTGTAAATGGTCTCTTGGTCAATCAGTTCGGCTTCCAGAAGGGGAGTTCAACCATAAACGCTATCTTGTCAGTTACAAAGACCACCGAGATAGCACTCCAGTTTAAGGTGAATATAGAACGAAGCCACACCTTGAATATTCAAAAGCACAAATCTGAAGAACCAAATATCCTATCGCGTTGAAAAGTTGATCGATTGGTCACTAGGCCGTCCCTTATTTTGCAAAATTTAGAAATGTTATAAGTTCGTTAGCGGAAAATGATCATTTTAGCTAAAAAATGATCGTGTCAAAATTTGAAGTCCGTATCTCAAGGCTAAGTGGTCCCTCAAGGGGCCTAAAGTTGTCAAATATTGTATGGGACCAAAAAAACGTGAACTTTTTTTCGACAAAAAAAATACGCTATTCCACTGAAACCGGTGTTTTTGGGACCCTAAAGGGCCAAAAATGTGCTTAGATTTGTGATATCTCTACTCGTTTCCAAGATATTGACAAAAAACAACTGAAAAATCAGCATTTTTGACCATTTTTTTAGATTCCGAAGGAAACTTACCTTATTTTGTTCAATAACTCAAAAACGAGTAGAGATATCGCAAATCTAAGCACATTTTTGGTCCTTTAGGATCCTAAAATCACCGGTTTTAGTAGAATATCGTATTTTTTTTTGTCGAAAAAAATTTCATGTTTTTTTGGTCCCATACAATTTTTGACAACTTTAGGCCTCTTGAGGGACCACTTAGCCTTGAGATACGGACTTCAAATTTTGACACGATCATTTTTTAGCTAAAATGATCATTTTCCACTAACGAACTTATAACATTTCTAAATTTTGCAAAATAAGGGACGGCCTATTGGTCACCTGCTGGTGGTGACCAATCGATCAAGTTTTCAGGTTGATCCGTCATTTGGTTCCTCAGATTTGTGCTTTTGGAAATTCGACGTGTGGCTTCCTTCTATATTCACCTTGAGGCCCCTTAGCGTATCAGCTCAAATTTTGCTCTTCTTATTTGATTCTTATTCCAAACAGTCATCAAGCACGATAGTAGTTGCACAGACTGTCTGTGGTAGTTGTGTAGCCTTTCTATACCAATTCCATAAACAAACAAACAAAAATAGCACCTCTTTGTCTCGGTACCTCCAATGTAAACAATTCGAGAATATGAATCATTTGAAAGCAACTCAAGCAGTAAACTACTCCACTTCAATGAATAACAAGGAAACATATCCAAATGTCACGAAAAATGTTAGATTTTTCATGTAACAAGCTAGAAATGATCGAATTATTTTGGTACGCTTTCCCACTGTTTATGTTTGCTGCAACAGCAGTGCTGGCGGACCGCTTGGTGAAGATTTCGTATCACACCAAAAAATCGATTGAGGGTTTCAGCAAAATTTCGCTGAATTTTGCCGAGCTGAAAGTTTCAGCAATAAATTTGCTGAAATTCAGCAAAATTTGCTGATTTGTTCAGTAAACTCTGCTGATCATCAGTAACGTTTTGCTGAAATTCAGCAAACTTTGCTGAAAGTTCAGCTAAAAATTTTGCTGGACCCTTCAGCTCGGCAAAATTCAGCAAAATATTGCTGAAAGCATTTGGTGTGTAAATTATAATGCTTCGCTTATTTCACTAACAACTGTGGTAAAAAGTTAAAAAATAATCACCCCACAAATTATTTTTGATTTTATGACGCATAACCAATGTGTTTGACTTGATTTTTTGATTGATTTCGATCAATTTCATTGATGTTTTGGCCAGCAGGATCGACATCACTGCGTGCAATGATCGATGATTGTGCGCGCCAAAAGACATTACAAAATTTTCTATTTTCGAGTGAAATAATGCTTAGTAGGGGGATTAGGGGCATAATGGACACCCGGGGCGAAATGGACACCCCTGTTTTTGGCGAAACCGTTGACTTTTATGTTAAACTTTTAATGCATAAGAGCAAAGGAACAAGTCATGATGCTATTTTTCAAAAGTACCATTTATATTGCTCCAAAATAACCAAAATATCGTTGAAATTGAAATATGTTTTTCATATGGTGAAATTTTTATAATTTCGTAGCAGCAGCAAATAAGGTATTATGAGTGTTGGAGTGTGTCCACCATAAAGACAATTGATTTGTTACCTTATTTACATGTATACGGAGATTTAGCAATGGATGAAGTATTTTATTTTTGATCAGAATTTACTAAAAATAGCAATTTCAATGTTGTAGTCGTTTCGGGGCGAAATGAACACCGGCTATTACGAATGGATGTACGAGCATTGCATACTGTTAGGCGTTTTAGAGAGTTTGAAAAAAATCATTCCGATTATTTTTGCCTAAAATTTGTTTTATTAACTTTGATGATATGTAAACTCGTCTAAGATGGAGTATTATATCTCTGGCATTGATCTCCGTATGCATATGACTTAACTGATCGATGTAATCAAAGAATTAGCATAAAATATGTAGGGGTGTCCATTTCGCCCCGTACCTTTCCTGCCAGCCCTAAAAAACACGATTTAATAATCGTTATTTCTTCACAATAAAGACTTTCTAGGGGTATTAGGGGCATAATGGACACCCTAAGCGAATGAGTATGTTAGGCCTGTATAACAGACAAAAACTTAACATATTATCAGCTGGCTTACAACTTAAGCTTGTTTCCTACGTATTTCAATCATTTACAGCTGGTAAAATGTCATTATTGTGAAGAAATAATGAATTGGAAACCGTGTGTTTTTTGGGGCTGGCAGCAAAGGTACGGGGCGAAATGGACACCCATCGGGGCAAAACGGACACCCCTGCACATTTAATGCTGTATCGTTGAGAATATCGACCAGTTAAGTTGAGAGTGGCTCTGGTGGCAAGATGACGTTTGTGTGAAGTGCAAGGCATCGCAAGTAACAAAAAGTACCATCAATTCCGTACGAAAAATCACCAAACATCGATGAATCGCTAGTTAAAGCCATCGTGCAAGTTATCCCGATTAAGAACACAGTGCTCCGCCGCGATTTTTTCCCAATTCTCGACAATTTGTTAAGACTTGTCGAAGCCAGTCAAGCATCATCCATTTTTTGGTAGATAGATCTATAAAACGAAATGATGTAATCATCAGTGGGGTTCCGTATACACAAGGAGAGGATCTGAACAGCTACGTTCGTGCCTGGAGTCGCTCTCTGGGTTACACTGAGAATGGGATCCCGCTTGTTGATGTACGCCGTTTATCGAAGCCTGGAGCGAATGTGGGAGCGGCACCTGTTATATTGCTCCAATTTGCCTTCAACACCCAGAGGAATGAGTTCTACTCTCGGTATCTGAGGTCCCGGAATCTCTCTTTATCGCAAATCGGCTTTTCGGTGAACAAGAGAGTATACGTAAATGAGAACTTATCACCTTACGCAAGAGAGATTCGCACCAAGGCTCTGCAACTGAAAAGGAATGGCAAAATCCAGGCAGTCTACTCGAGGGATGGTATCGTCTACGTTAAACCGATAAATGGAGGAGCAGAGAGAGCTATATTGTCGGCGAATGATCTTGAGCTGCTATGTCACAATTAATAACCCTATCCAACAAGTTTTTCTCATTCCTGTCTCTCCTATCCATCTAATCCATGTCTCCTTTACCTGAAAGTAAAATTTTCGTCGATACCTATCCTATAAAGCTTTTTCTTCTTCCTTCCAATCCGTTCCCAGCGTCTTTCCGTCAATCCTCTCCTGAAAGTCAATAAATCTACAACTCTGATCGTTACTGGATGGCGCAGTACAAGGATGTGAGGACGTACGTGGAAACGATGGGCTCGAAGTTGATGCAGTGGTTACGTTTCATTCATAATATGTTTTCTACAGTGTTGCTAGTTTTCTTGGTGGTTTTATTTTGATTCTATTGTATTTAAGCTTTTTGTTTTCTTGTGATAAATTGTGTAAAATGAATGTATTTGTGAATATTATTAGAAATTGTTTAGTTAGTATAGTGCTCAAAATGGTTTTCCTTCTTTTGGTTCTGGCCCTGGTTTTTGATAATGGATAGCACAAATTCTTTCGACAACTCCACGAACTGGTGTACCCCTGGAATTGTAATGAAATCCGCGTTTTTTCCTGGAAAACTTTCTATTTGTTCGTTAAATAGCCAGAGTATATGCGCCCGCAGATTATCAAAATTGGATGAACTGCGTAGAATTATTTCCGTATCAAATGTGGACATTTTATGCATTAGCGAAACTTGGCTCAATGATAGAACTGATGATAGTGTTGTTATGTTGGATGGTTATCAGATGATAAGATGTGATAGAGTTGGCCGCTTAGGGGGAGGTGTGATGATATACATTAAAAACGGTTTGAAGTATAATGTGATTGAAACAACCTGTGATAATATTGCCCGTACTGAGTTTATTTTAATAGAACTTATACTAGTCAATTTTAAATTACTTTTAGGAGCTGTTTATAATCCCCCAGATGTTGATTGTACTTTAGTGTTAGATTATTTACTTCTTAAATACGGTAGTTTTTATGACCAAATTCATTTCTTAGGTGATTTCAATACAAACTTGCTTGAAAATTCAGTCAAAGCTATGCGATTGCGAGAAGTGCTTGCTGCACATCAACTGTATAATATTGGGAATGAACCAACATACTTCCATAACACTGGTTCTTCACAACTGGATCTATATCTAACAAATAGTGCTTCAGAAGTATTACGCTTTAATCAGGTCGAGGCTCCAGTGTTTTCGAATCACGATATTATTTTCACATCTCTGAACTTTGATACAATGCATGTAGAAAATGTTATTTCCTATCGTGATTACAATAGAATTGACTCTGAACAATTGAGAAACGATATTGAATCTATCGATTGGGTCGATTTCTACCGTATTGATAGTCCGGACATTTTAACAGATATGCTTAACAATCATTTACAGTTTCTTCTCGACCGGCATGTTCCATTTAAAACCGTACCAATGCGGAAAAAGTATAATCCATGGTTCAATAGCAGTATCAGCAGAGCGATGGTTGATCGTGATTTAGCTTATAGGCAATGGAAGGCCACAAATGATGTCACGTGTCATGACTTGTTCAAGCGATTACGGAATAAAGTAAATTTTCTAATTCGTAAAGCTAAGGAAACTTACTACGGGGAACAACTAGACTCAGGTTTATCGTCAACTAAGTTATGGAAAAAGTTGAGATCATTGAATCTCTCAAAAACTATGTCGGAGAATAACAATAATTTTACTGCAAATGAGATAAACGATTACTTTTCTAAAAATTATACAAACCATAACGAAGCTACTCAATACAACACGGTTTTCCTACGCGATTCCTTTTGTTTTTATGAAATTAATAATGTCGATGTTATCAACGCATTGTATGAAATCAAATCGAATGCAATTGGACTAGATAATATACCACTTAAATTCATCAAAATGATTTCACCTCTTATATTAAACCAAGTTGTCCATTTGTTCAATGCGATCATAAAAACTAGTGTGTATCCGTCTGCATGGAAAAAAACTAAAATAATTCCAATCAAGAAAAAAGCATCAACTAATACGTTGAATAATTTACGCCCCATAAGTATACTTTGCGCACTATCGAAGGTTTTCGAAAAAATAATTAAAAAACAAATTAGCAGCTATATTAATGAATATGATTTGCTTTCAAGTTTACAATCTGGGTACCGGGCAAAGCACAGCTGTAAAACTGCAATGCTCAAGGTATTTGATGATATTGCTATCATATTAGATCAAGGCAAACCGGTGTTGCTTATTCTCTTAGATTTTTCAAAAGCCTTTGACACTGTTTCCCACAGTATTATGTGCAGAAAGCTATATCAAAGTTTTGGTTTTTCTTTTTCTGCAGTAAATCTTATCAAATCGTATTTAGGAAATAGGTTTCAAACGGTTTTTATTAATGGCGTGTATTCTAATTTTTCGCATACTACATCAGGAGTACCTCAGGGGTCTATATTGGGACCTTTACTATTTTCATTGTATATCAACGATCTCCCCTCTGTCTTGAAGCACTGTCACATTCACATATTTGCGGATGATGTTCAAATATATCTGGAGCATTCTGAAGCGTCCGCTTGGAAAATTAATGAAGATCTAGATGCTATATTCAAATGGGCAACAAAAAATAAACTTACACTAAATGCAAGTAAGTCACATGCTTTATTCATCAGTACTGCTAACTCTATCTATATAAAACCTGAAATTAAACTAAATAATGTTCTTCTAAAATATGTAGACTCTGCAATGAGTCTCGGTGTCAACATCAGATCTAATTTTGAATGGGACTCATTTATTTTGAATCAATGTGGTAAAATATATGCAAAATTACGAACACTTCGGTTAAGTGCTTCGTACCTCAAATCAGAGATAAAACTGAAACTTTTCAAAAGCCTTATTTTACCTCACTTTATTGGATGCGATCTTTGGCTAATGCAAGCATCTGCAAGAGTTTTACAAAAAATGCGTGTCGCACTTAATTCGTGTGTACGTTTTGTTTATGGTCTTGATAGGATTTCCCATGTTTCCCATTTACAACATCGTCTTTTGGGCTGCTCGTTTGATAACTTCTGCAAGATAAGATGTTGCCTGTTTATGTTTAACCTTGTTAACAATAAAATGCCTGGCTACTTATATGAAAAACTGACTGCTTTCCGAGGAAGTCGTTCAAGAAAATTTGTCATTCCACGTCATCGCACTGCTAAATATGGGGATTCATTTTTCGTGAGAGGTGTCGCATTCTGGAATTCTTTACCCAATGACATAACCGTGATTGAATCTAGTGGGCACGCAACCTTTAGAAGGAGAATATTTGAGCACTTTGAAGTTAATAATCAATAATTAGTTATATATAGATGTCTTTATATTCCAAAATCATATCCATTCGTGAACTTAACGTCAAATCCACCATTTTCCAAACATGTAACATTATAAGATGTATGTCTTGAGTTACGGAATTGAATAAATAATAATAATAATAATAATAATAAGTAATTTGCCAACGGAGATCAATACCACAGGTATAATACTCCATCTGAAACGAGTTTATATAACTTCAAAGTTAATTAAATAAATCTTAGGCTAAAATAATCGCATTGATTTTTTTCAAACTCTCTAAAACGCCTAACAGTATGCAACGCGCGTACATCCATTCATAATTGCTAGTGTTCATTTCGCCCCGAATAGACTACAACATTGAAATTGCTATTTTCAGAGTGTTCTGATCAAAAATATAATACTTCATCCATTGCTAAATCTACGTATACATGTAGATAAGCTAACAATTCACTTGTTTGTATGGTGGACACACTCAATCTCTCGTGATACCTTATATGCTGCTGCTTCGAAATTATAAGAAACCCACCATATGAAAAACATACTTCAATTTCAATGATATTCTGGTTATTTTAAAGGAATATAAATGGTACTTTTGAAAAATAGAACAATGGCATGTTCCTTTATACTTATGCATTCAAAGTTTTACATAAAAGTCAACGGTTTCGGCAAAAGCAGGGGTGTCCATTTCGCCCCGGGTGTCCATTATGCCCCTAATCCCCCTACCTGCTATAAATGATTGAAATATAGACTGTTTCAGAAATTATAAATACACTTTGTTTATTAATCTAAATGAACTGTTCTAATGATTTTTACCAATTTCTTTCAGAGTATAGCATATTGTACTCCATATTTTTGTATTTCCTTTCAATTGTCTTGATATTTTAAAGAACAGTCGAGTTCTCTAACAAATAACTTAATTTTTCAAATTTGCATTTGCACAAACGTACTTTTTAATGATTTCAACATTATTTATCACTAAATACCAAATATTATTTAAATTTTTATCATATTCGCTTTCTCAACAAGTTGCCTAAGGAATGCCTTGATCAAAATTTGGAAAAAATCGATAAAGGCATTTCCACAACATTTTTTCGAAGATCAAATTTCTTATTTTTTAAGGTTTTCTACGGAACATAAGAACTACCACACAGTTTCTTAGCTTTCATGAACGCATTTAATCTAAACAAACTTGTTTTTTCAGCTCATTCAATCCTTTAGATGGCAAAGCTTGTCATAGCATAAAATCGAATGCAGTAAGCAGTAATCAAGACATTCGTTTGCTTAACGTTTGTTGCAACTGGCATTGTTGAGAAATTTGAAACAAAAAATTGTGTATTGAGATGGCCCGTAATGGTGGTTCTTGATCAAATATTCCAGTAAAAATTACTCTTACCAATCGAGAAATATCTTTTATTATCGATATAGCAATTTTTATTGAGATTGGAAATTGAATATTTTATCTGTGAGATTTTTTTCCCCTCTACTATGCTACATTTTTTGACCACTTTGTGCAACTTCAAATTTTGATCATCTAGTTTACAGAGCTCTATTTTTTAACTTTTTCCAGAAACATCAACAAAATTGGTATTATTTGCTTCGTTAGCATGTTTACTATAAGAGCTAGAAGAAACTTTTTTGGATATTGTGGTGAAATTGAAATGGCAGTTAATCGTTAGTGTATTTATAATTTCTGAAACAGTCTATACGTAGGAAACAAGTAAAAGTTGTAAGCCAACTGATATTATGTTAAGTTTTTCTTCGTTATACAGGTCTAACGTACCCGTTTGCTTAGCGTGTCCATTATGCCCCTAATCCCCCTATCGTGATTACTTGGAAAGAGGCTTGTATTTGAAGTAGTGTGAATACATTTTTATGTCGAATATCTCGCGTGAAATTGATTATTTTATAGAATAAGATAAGTGTCGATTTTTTACAAATATGTATTGGTGTAATGTTGTGTAAAGTTGATTTCGGTCAATGATTTTGAAGAAGCCATTTTGCGATGACACGCTAAGGGGCCTTAAGAAGAGGGGGATTCGCTACTGTGCAGTAGTGACTCTGGATGTAAGGAATGCATTCAATAGCGCCAGCTGGGCGGCAATTGCCCATGCGCTCCTGCGTCTGGGGAGACGCGGACAAGATTCTCGAATGTTACTTTCAGAACCGCTAGTACTCGGTTACAACACAGAGGAGGGTCGGAAATAGACATGGGTAACTCACTTTATTGCGAATCGACTCAAAGAATCGATCTGCGAAACCAGGTGAGTGAGCCATGATTCTTTTCAAAAGAGTTACGATTCACTGAAGTTCATTACGAGTCCCATAAGCTTGTAGCCGTTCGCCGAATTTGCTCGAGAGATTATGAAACGCTGTGGCTTTTGCGCCACTCTCCCGAACGAGAGACCACCGGATCATATCAAAGTTTTCCCGACTAAATTGACGACTCTAACACTACACACCTTAATAAACTACAAACTGGTAGAAGGTCGCCGAAGCTCACTTCTGCTCTCCAGCCGACTTAACTATAAAGTGATGGAGTCAAGTTCAATACTCTAGTCAAGTAAATTTCCTGCTGCACCTCATCCTTGTTTTACGTCCATGCTTGGCTGATCGACAAAAAAAATCTACCGCTAAGACAATGAGCAAACTCAAAATGTGTATTTTGATCATTATTTTGTCGGTAGAAATTTTTTTCGCTAAGCCAATAGTGGACGTAAAATAAGGTTTGGGTGTATTGAAACATACCATCTATTCAATCTACAAGCTATTATTTACAATTGCGTCAAATTCAATCGCACATGGCCACAAACTGTTTTGGGCCATCGAAAAAAAACCCTATAAGATACGTTACATGAATTGTCATTAGTTTAGCCTAGACACAAACCATATATGAAACGGATTATCGATACTAAATGAAACGGTTCAAACTCAAAGACAAATTCAACGAATCCAATTCAAATGAGACTTTGCTTAAAAAGATAAAAACGTCAAAAGCTACAAATTAAGCTAAAATAATCATCAAAAATAATAACAAAAAATAAAACAAATAAAAATATAAAATTCTAAAATATTCAAATAAATAATTCAACAACTTAATCTAACTGAATCCAAACTTTATTTTACTTCAAAGAATAAAAACGTCAAAACGTTACAAGCTTCCGAAAAAAGTTGTCTTGACTGCGCAGGCGCACTTTAATGATTATTAACGCAGAACATCGCAGTCTTTACAAATCGATCATTTTTTCGTTCATTTCGGCCGCACCAGTGCAGTGTTTCGATTCTTTAGTGGAAGGAACTTTCTTAAGATTTTTTTGAGTCGATTCGCGAGTGAGTTACACACCCATGGCTAGAATGAATAAAAATCTATGTATCTTGCACATACTGTGCCATAAAAAGTTGTACGGTGCAAGCGAATTTCCTAGCAAACTGGACATTAAAGAGAGGAGTCGGCTTATCGAATAGATATTTTTTTTTTCAAATACCGGAAATGAGTTACTGAACCGATCAAAAGCGTCGATTCTTTTTTGAGAGTGAATCGGCAGCGGTTCACTCTCAACATTGAATCAGATTCCCATCTCTAGTCGGAAGTGCTTTCACTCAACCTCAGGAGTCCCACAAGGTTCCATCCTGAGTCTGGTTGTATGGAATGTTATGTATGTACGACGTGATAATGTGGTTTAAGTTCCCGCCGGGAGTGGCATTATGCTGGAGGTCTACGGTGAATCGATCGAAGAAGTGGAATTGACTACTGCCCACTCGATCACCGTGGGGGAGTGGATGAGCTACAGGAAATTGGAATTGGCTTACAACAAAACTGATATGGTGGTTGCGAACACCAGAAATTTGGAGCAGCAACCGGTGATCAGTGTAGGCGATTGCACTATAAGGCCAGTAGTACACAGGGTCAAATATTTGACAGGAAAAAAACTCAAGAAACAACATTAGTTTGACACTTATGAAAATGTGATCGAGTCAAACAAGAATTTTGAGCATTGGTTTCTTTTTGGACAAATATTTGAGCTGTTAGTACACAAGCATAACTTCGAAGCGCTCCGTCAAAAACTTGAGGGATTGACGATAAGCCTACCTGCGGTAAGCGCAAGCTTCTGGCTAGTGAGTGTCGCTTCGTCCATACTGAGTTATGGCGGCCCGGGGCACCGCGCTAAGTACCGAAAGCTACTGTAGTAAGCTGGGAAGTACTCTCAGGCTAATATGCCTGAGGGTTGCGAGCGCATACCGTACCGTGTCATACGATGAGCTCTGCATCATAACTGGTATCCCAGTCAACCAGTGATCGTATAAGATGTTAAAGTGGAGGCGATTGGCGTATATTTTACATGCGCCAAAATGGAGGCATTTACGCATATGGTCTGCACTTTATCATCTTATGCAACATCTTATACGATCACTAGTTGACTGGGATGGTGCCTATCCTATCGGTATCCTTATCGGAGAAGACATAGAGATCTTCGAAATGCGTGGCACTAGAGGCATACGCAGGACTTCCAGGTTGGCTTCCATGGTCAAATAGCAGCACACGTGAAACAGTTCCACCAAAGGAAGGTGGACCCACAGGACGATTCCGAGGATAAGAAGTTGGGTTGAAAGGCGCCATGGGGAAGTAACATTCCACCTGACTGTGGTCCTTTCGGGCCATGGTTGCTTCTCATTGTCCGGTTGCTGGTCCGGTTGCTGGTTCAGAGGAAACGCTGGAACACGTTTTGTTCGTGTACCCGCGTTTTCGCACATTACGTGACCGGATGCATGTCACATGCGATGCGGACACATGAGAATGGCAAGGACCACTCGGGAAACTGGCTAAGCGCCAGCATGTTACCGTGATGGACTCTCCAGGGCGAGTCATCGATGTTCGTTGATGCTAGGCTACGCAGCTAACCTTGAGGGTGCGATATGCACTAGCCCCTCTCTGAAACAATACCTTCTTGGTGGTTCCGGAGAGACGAAGGGTTTGGCGATCATAGGAATGTGTTTTAGTGGGTTAAGGAGAGAGTAGTCCTGGCTTTCACTAGTGTTGTAGAAGACGGCCTTAACCCCACACTACCCCAACCTTCCTGTTACGGAGTCTGTTGAGCAGATTTTTCCCCCTATAGTTTAGAAAAAAAACATGAGAATGCCTAATTTTGACGCTTTATACAAGAGGTGGTACTAGAAGGGTTCGGAGTCGACTACGTAGGTTATACCAGTGCCCTACGGTTGAAATCGACCTTTACAGCTATTAAGTGGCCACATGGAGAACATCCGGGTAGCGTTGCTGTCGGGGCGTCGGCAACCTTCAACAGGTCAAATCGCATTTCACGCAAGAATTAGTTCTTGATGCTTGTAAAACATTTGGACGCGGGCGTGCCACCTTCCGAAGACAAAGGGAGCGCCAGCATCCTACCTTGATGGAACATTTCTAATGGTCTCCAAACTCCCAATGGGCCCAAACTCCACATAGCATTGTAGCTGCTAATATAGCTACAATGTTATGTGGAGTTTGGGCACGCATCTCAATTCATTTTGAAATAATTCGACTAAATGGCATTCGGCCAGATGGCATTCGGTTAAATGGCGGTGGTTCTCTATGTAGACATAGATCATGTACGAGGTGGACCTGCAACACCTGGAGTTTTCGAGCAACGCGTGTGAAGGACGATCTTCGTCGGTCAAGGAAAATGGTGAACCCAACATTAAAAAGATGGCCATAGCCGGAAGGATACGGTGGGCAGGGCATGTCGCAAGAATGGCGGACAATAACTATGCAAAGTTGGTGTTCGCTACTGATCCGGTTGGCACAAGAAGATAGGGAGCACAGAGCCCGGTGGGTGGACCAGATGGAGCGTGAACTGGTTATTTTTGGGTGTGACCGAGGATGGAAAGTGGCTACCACAAACCGAGCATTGTTGTGTACCATGTAAGTATGTAATTCGAGATTAGATGAATCACATGTATGTACAGCATAAATCAATAGCAATTTTAATTGTTGGCCAGAGGAATGACAAAAGCATGTTAAGTTTCATCGCGATCCAGCTACGGAGCGAATCTCAATACTTTATCGCCAGCCAGGATGCAACCATTTCCAATTTTCCACTTGGTAAATAAGTGAATGGTAAATTTAATTCCTTTAAACAAGTTCCATTGTCACGGTTCGAGAGTTCTGTGCTTTGTCGCTGTGTAAATGATATTTACACAATCAAATTGTACTTGGTTCCTTCTCTGTACCTACTTATTGCGAGAGAAGACAAGTTAGCTAGCAACAGTAGCAGCAGCAGCAGCAGCAGCAGTGCTCTGGCTCTGTGTATGACCCTTCAACTAGAGAACTTTTGTGTGCACACCTTTGTTTCTACCTTTCTTGTGGAGCTTTCTAGACTGGAGGACTAGGGCTTCATGAAAATAGGATTTTACATAAAACACACAGTAACTCATAGATTAACTAATCATCATTTATCCAATTTGTTAAAATATTTCCCACATATGCTATGTGAGTGTAGAAATTTCACTCTAATCCATTTCTGAACGAACGAGATTGCTTTGACGACACAACTTCCACCAATCCGTTAGGTGGCGCATTTTCCTTCAGTTGGATCAGTAACACCTGCACTAGTGCCGCCACCCGCAAACTTTGCCCTGCTCGGATCAATTGTTTATGGTCCTCATAAATTACAGAACAATGGTTTCAATTCGTTGGAAACGTGTGGCCATCTATTTCTGTTGAAAGCAATTCGGGGAGTTTCTACGAACGAAAAATGGCAGCATCGATTCGTCCGATGAATGCAGCGAAATCTTTAATATGGTACTGTTACCAAACAAATCACTCCTTTTTTCAGCAACCATTTCCACGCGTAGTGTGGTACTTTTGTTTCAGCTTGACGAAGCCGATGATTCGATGATTAGTGTTTCGCTTTAATTTCCATACCGATGGTTTTTGAATTGGGTGCATAGAGAAAGGAACACTTCACTTAGAAAATGTGTCAAATGTTGAAATGTTTTCTCTGACATTAAAAAAATTAATACGCTAGAGTTTTTTTACGCGGTTCGCGTAAAAAACGAGTTTTTTTTCAAAAAACGTCGTAAAAAGCCGCAATTTTTCAAAAAAAAAAGTCCAGGTCAGGTCCACATTTACCATGACTTGACTTGTTTAAGACGTGTTTTGAAATAACGCGGTGTATAGAAGAGGCTGAGGATGATAGGTTCGATTCCCGGTCAGTCCAGGAACTTTCCGTTATGTACATTTCCTGAAATTCCTTAGACATCGATATACAGTGTATCAAACAATTGTCCGTACAGCAAATTTTTTGGTCAAAATAATTTTTCATTCAAATGTTTATAACTTTTTTATACGTCAATCAAAAACGCTGAAATTTTGACCAATCATAAACCATATATTGCAGTTCCATTGGTAAAATTTTAAACGAGATCGAATAAGTTTTCTGAAAGCTATAGAACTTTTAGTAAAACTTATAGGATTTTTGAACACATTTTTAAAACATTATATCTCAATATGTAGTCGATGAAACTTTTTCAATCTTTTTTGTGTTTCAGCTTATACCTAAGGCTTTCATATGCAGCTTCGTTTGAGGATTTATATTCACTACAAAAAAACATGAAAAATTTGTATATATTCAGAGTATTATTTGGAAATTTATCATATTTTGATCAATAAAAGTGCCAAATGTTTTCAACCTTTTTAAACTCTCTTAATTTAATATTTTTATACAGGACCTACTAAACAACATATGAAGAGTAGGTCCTATGCATTTTTCGTTCAGTTAATGCACTTTTATTGGTAGAAAAAGTTTGGCAGATTATATGTTCAAAATATGGTAATTTTTTAAATACCGTCAACTACGTAAGCAAATTTTTCATATTTTTTGTAGTAAATATAAAACCTCATACGAAGCTGCATATGAAAGCCTTAGTTATAAGCTGTAACACAAAAAAGATTGAAAAAGTTTCATCGACTACATATTGAGATATAATGTTTTAAAAATGTGTTCAAAAATCTTATAAGTTTTAGTAAAAGTTCTATAGCATTAGCATTAGCATTAGCATTAAGCGAGTCGCACAAATTCGTAGGTGATACAGTCCTAGACCGCTGTTATGAGGGTTGCCTCCTTCCCGTCCGAACCAAAGCACAAAGATTTGGGACTAATCTCTGACTCTTAGACAAGACTGACGCAATCCTCCAATGGTCGAGCACTGTCCTGGCCACGTCCTTGCGACTGCTGAGGAATGGAAAAGGATGGTTAGTTTTGGACACCTATGAAAAATGTAGACAACTCTACGATCTCTCAGGCCTAGGTGTCACGGGAATTCAGGTGTCAGTCTTCTTCGAATTCGTTGTCTGCCCGATTCATCCTGGATTCCTCGTCGTCTTGATGGCATTTGGTTGAATTACCAGATTCTTCGGTTGATAATCTGAAATATAAAATAATATTAACATCGTACGTCAAATAAGCTACATATTAGTGATACGCTCGCCACAGTTGCATATTTTTACAAAATTATTTATATCATACGATTAATTTACCTCAAACCTGCTGAAATAAAATGTTGATTAGCAGTACATTGAAACAAAATTAACTACAAAACACAAAAAAGCACCTAACTTTGATCTTGGAATATATTTATTAATACGGTAAATATCAAGATCAAAATTTGATTTGGTAGATCTTACACCGCAACGCACCATTCTAAGGTGATCTACCCACGTTACGGGTGAGTTTTAGTAAAAGTTCTATAACTTTCAGAAAACTTATTCGATCTCGCTCAAAATTTTATCAATAGAGCAGTAATATATGATTCATGATTGGTCAAAATTTCAGCGGTTTTGATTGACGTATAAAAAAGTTATAAACATTTGATGGAAAAATTATTTTGACAAAAAATTTGCTGTACGAACAATTGTTTGATACATTGTACAAGATGATGATGATTGAGTACCCACCATCAGCGCAAGGATTACCTATGGCTGCAGAGTCATACCGGAAGGGAACAGATGCTGCAGAGTCATACTGGAAGGGAACCATCGCGTTGTCATCTCGTGACAAAGTCTGGCTACCCCACGAACATTTGCCCAGAAACCAGTTCATTTGGCTTCCTCAGGCTACCCCTCCCAAAATCCCAAGTTTCTTGTAATTTAAATATAATTCATTATACAGTTGAACAATTACCTGCTTTTACCTGAAATAATAAATATTGTTATTATGATATATTGAATTTTAATTGACCTTCATTACAATTACAGCTTTATTTACCTGAACAGGGATGAAACAAATCATTATTATATTAAAGTTAAAATTTAACAAATAACACTGAAACAAATGGTGTATAAGTAATGAAAAAAAAAACAAAATATAAAAATCAAACAAAACAGTAAACCAAATGTTGATCTTATAATTTTCCTGCATTTAAATTAACCAAGCAGGAGAATTACGAAATCAAAATTTGTTATGGTAGATCTTACACCGTAACGCACCATTATAAGGTGATCTACCCACGTTACGGGGATCCTTAGACATCGATATACATACGCAAAAAATGGTCATTAGCAGAAATTAGGCTGTGTCCCAGTTGGGTCATCACGACAAAAGGAAGAAAAGGAATAACATACAATATAAATATAAAATAGCATAAAACAAGCTCACCAAATATATTTTTTACATCAATCATAAGCTAGCTAGCTTAGATACTTTTCAATCTTCTGGCTATATTACCAAGATATTTCAGCTGTGTTGTGCAAAATTTACCAGTACGGAAACATGCATTTATTACGCGACGCTCCCCTTCCCACTACGTAACGCTTGTTTGTATGAAAATCCTAAAAATTTCCCCTCCCGCTAGTGCGTATCGTAATGTATGTACGGTTCCTGTGTATCGTCTGAAACTGGTTTTAGAATCACATCACTTTATTTACTTTATGTTGTTCGGTTAACTCATAAAATATTTAAAACTAAAATATTAATTTTTATAACTAACTCATTACATATTGATTTCTACAATACTCATACTCTACAATACTGCAGCACCAAACAAGATTTCCTCTTGCAAAAAAAAAGTCAAGTTTCACCAAAAGTTTCCACGAAATCCCATTGATTTCGGGAGCGTATGTTATCTACATAATGTTGGCATTGAAAGTGTCACGCGAGAAGTGGGTTTTCCTAGAGAAGGAAATGACTTTGTAAATTTAATTGGAAAACAAATATTTCCGTAGAGCCGACCTGCTACAAAAAACAAAAAAAATACATTTGTTTCTAACATAACCTGTCAGAAGATGCATGTTTGTTTCAAAAATGGGTTAAATTTGCTTCAAATGTGACGTTCAATTTGCTCCAAACAGTTTTATTTTTGTTGCCAGAACAAATTGACAGTTTATTTGAGTTTACCTGAAATATTTTTGATTTTACCATGCTTTTTTCTGCGTGATTGTAATCGATTCCAGTCGCATAATAAAACTATATATTATACAGTTAGTATACAGATGTTGGCTTTCTCGGTCTAGGGTCAATCTAAACGGCCTAGACCGAGAAAGCCAACATCTGTATACTGCTGTTCTAAGCATATCTGTACCATGTTGTTTTTCTACGCATACTGTCCCACCGCTCTAACTTAAGTGACAACTAAAAATCAATGTCAGAAAGATGCTTGACGTTATCGTGGAATATTAATTTGTGATGCAAAATGAAAAAAAATATTAAATTAACTTCAAATGGCTCTGTTACTGAGACAAACACGGTAAGAATACAAAACATGGGACAGATATGCTTAGAAGGGCAGTATACTAGTAGTATTCTGGTCGAAAATCACCTAAAATTATACAGTTATAAATTATAAATCATCAATAGATTTTGTTACAAAATTATATTTTATTATGTATTTACCGCAAAATATCAAATCAACGTTCGTTTATCTTTGATGCGTCCAATGTAGCTTTTTTGCCACCTCGGCTAATCAATCGCTACTGAAGTTTGTGCGGTAAAGCCGTTGAAACATTAACCTCTCGTGGTGGCAAATTTTCATATCGAAAAGAATAACTAGCACGCATAAAAATATATGCAACCGAACATGGAACTGAGCCAACTGCCATGCTTTCGATTCTATTCATCTGGCTGCATCATCGCCAGCAATAACTCTGTCGAAGCGTTCCGCTACGGTCGTGGAGGTGTGAATAAAGCTATGGAAAATGAACAACAACAAAAAACCGGTACGCCAGAGCATGGTCAGCAATTTGAAAAGTTTAAATATTTTTATCGGCAAATGATTGGAATGTGTGATTTAAATAATTTATTGCAACCGCTTAGGGTGGCAATTCAAAGCACGGTCAATCAGGCTCATTGTTTTCCAGGAATCGTTTATACTAAGAGGTGTGTAGAAATTTCAGTTAAAATGCATTATTACTTCACATATATGCTCTATAACGCCCGGTAGTTTTATGGGATCAGACACGTACCCTAAAACCTCTTTTTATGCACCTTTTTTATGTCCTGCCTAAAAAGAGGGAGAGCCATTCAGAACCAATATTGTGCATAAGAATATGTAATAATGACGGTAACAATGGTAAAGCGACCAAGAGGCGTTTATGTGAGAGAGCAGGACCGGGTGTAGAGGGCAGGAAGGGGTCGTGGCTGCGTTTCAGGGCGGTCACTGGGCGTTTCAGGGAGTCCCAAACGGTTTCAGTGGAGTATCAGGAGATCTCGAAGGCGTTTCAAAAGAGTCCCAGGAGCGAATCAAGAGGTCTCAGGGGCGTTTAAGGAAGTTAAGGTCCTCTCGGCGGGTTCCAGGGGTTCTCAGGGGTGGTTCATGGGGACTGAGGGGGGTTCCAGAGAGCATCAGGGGCGCTTCAATGGTTCTCATGGGGTTCCAGGAAGCCCCAGCAGGTCTCAGGGCTGTTTCAGGTGCATTTCAGGGGCTTTCAGAGGCTTTCAGAGGGTACCAGGAGATCTCGAAGGCATTTCATAGGCATTCCAAGAGATTTCAGGCGGTACCGGGAGGTCTCAGTGGCATTAAAAGGGGTCTCAATAGCATCTCAGAGAGATTCAAGGGTGCTTCATGGGGTCTCAGGAACGTTCCAGGGCATCCAAAGGGGCATTTAAGGGGGATTTCGGAGGCATTACCAGAAGTTTCAGAGGATTTTCGGGGGTTTCGGAGGGTTTCAGTTGTGTTACTTGCGGACCGATGGGGTTTAAGGGAATTTTTGTGGCATTTCAGGAAGCTTCGGAGTTTCAGAAAAAAAAACGCTGGTGTTTTCGGTGGTTTTGGAGGGTCTCAAGTGCGTTATGGGATTCGGGGGTCTCAGGGATGTTTCAACTCCCTGAATCTCACTTGAAAACTCCTTCAAACGCCACTGAAATGTTGTCAAACGCTCCTAAAACCTCTCAGAATGCACTTGAAACGTTGCTGAGATCCCCTAATACTCTTTGAAGTGCCTCTGGAATGCCTTGAAATGCCACTGAAACCCCTTGCAGCGTCCTGTAAAAGCTCCTGAGGTCAAGACTCATGAAATCCCCTGAAACAACCCATTGTAACACCCTTGACTCTCCTTGGAACCACGCTTTTTTGGGCTCTGGGAAACCTACAAGGTCACATCACAAATGACCAGGAGCAAGGACTAATACTCGCAAACTAGATTCCCTCCTTAAGGACAGACTTGTTAGAATCCCAAAACGGCCGCCACAATGGCCGACTTTGGCACCTACTCACTGTAATGTCGGATGTTGGTCTTCGGATACGATTGCAGAGACACGTCTTCACGCGATGTTGGTCTGAACAGAACTGAACATTATTTATTTACATGTCATTCGACTACGGGTAGGTGACAGCATACACTCTAAGATTCTTTTACACAAGATATTCACAATAGTAGTAGTGTGGACACTACATTCCTCCTTTTCTTTACAGTTGTTTAGTTACTTATATAAAATCAATGCTATCTGACATATAAAACGTTTACAATTATTTAGGACCCTTATTTAAGCTACTGTAAACTTGTTATAAACAAACAAGAAACCATTTTAATTTTCATTGTAGTCACAAGAATGCTTGCCTTGCTATTTTAATCTACTCCACTGCATCCATCTGTCGTTTCATCTCAAACAGTTAAGGTGATACGGGATGCCGTGTTAATTTTCCTATCTTTTCTTTCTTTCTAACTATCAACCTTCCGATTTTGAAGACGGTAATCAATTTCTATCATACTGGAGTGGCTGAAAAACAATCAGCTTATGCACATCTTGGTAACAACAGAGCAATGGCGGTTATTGTCTACACAGTCCCGTTTATCCTTAAGTAGATTGATTTTGTAACATCCTCACAGTTATAACAGGCTCATCATGGGCTATGCTTCTGCAGTTTTCTAACAGTTTCTTAACGCATTATTCTCTTCTACTTTCCCTTCATGACAACCAAATCTACCTTCTCGATCCTGGTTCGTTTTGCTCCACGACTAACGTCCTTGGCCACCTCATGTGTGAAGACAGTCCAATGCTTGATGTCGAATCATTGTTGATGAATCGCCACCTAATCCTTTTAACAGATATTCCCCTAACAAGCCCAGGTTAATCATCATCATTTATATTTACAATTTGACAATGATTGTGGTCGGTTGTCAGTTTCCTGCAGTCCGGCATCTTAAATAGTTCACGTTAAGAGATAATGGATGGCTATCCGCTTCTTGTCCGACCTCGTTAAATTAGCTGCAAAACTAAAAAAAAATAGGAAGAATATTATCAGACAGCTTGAGCCCAACAAAATCAGCAGCAATAAGTTCCCATAGTATGTATGTATGTTGCACTCAAATATTCTACAGGTCATTACATGCTTCACTAGGCCAAGCCCTTCGCCTTTCTTTTCTTCTATTTTCCTATCATTACGAAAGACGAAGGTCAACAAATTCCTTTCTACGTAATCGCTATTTGTCTAAAAATTTTGGAGTTATATAACTAATGTAACATTTTTAGGATTCATAATTTGTTTTTTAGAAATAGTCATTCGTTGCCAAATTCATTTTTTTACCTCAAAACTAAATAAGCACGAAACTACCTGCAGTTCTTCATGATGTCGTCTTTACTTTAGGAATTGCTAATTGAATAATATTTTACGTCATTGTTATCGAGCTCAACTGCTTGACTTATAATGTGAGAAAAGCACTTGCGAAGATTTCACTATCTGCTTTAAACTTTACTTAAATTGGTATGTATGTATATCATTTTATGTAAACCGCTTCATGAAAGCCGTTTCATAAAGACTTTTCTACAATATAAAATTAATTAAAGTTTACTATCAGAAAAAAAAAAAACAAAAATTGTATATTGTCTTTCCGCCTAGTATATATCAGAACCTAGGAACAAGGGTCTTTTTATTTCACGCTGTACTGCTCCTAAATTGTTTTAACCTTTCTTCGATTGGATCCTACTCACAATTTTTACACTGGTTTAATTAAATATCTCCAGAGACTTCAGCAATGCTATGATCAAAGAAATATCAAAACTCCTAGCATTCTACACTGACAAAATTTCAAAGTTAAAGTTTATAAAGGTTTAGATTATACGTCTTATGAGACATTACAATCGTTATTTCTATTTGTACTAACATACACATTATAGCACCCTATTTCGGTTTTATAAAGTGCCCTATTAAATATATGTATGCACCTCATTTCATTTATGTGTGAGCAAACATCAAAATTAAAGATGGGATGTTATAGTTAAAAATTATATATTCTCACACATAATTTTAAAGTTTGGGAGACTCAGTCGGCAGACTTGCGACGGCCATCTTGTACATTGAACTTCGTCGAGTTTTACGGTGAAATTTGTATTCGTTCATTGGAGGTAATTATTAGTTTTATCATCTATTTTATGTACAATAATTAATTTTTATCGTTTTAGATATACTTCGCAGTTGCACGAAAGGAGATGGAGCGTTTTTCCGATGATTGAACGGGAGAAGCTTCATCCAGAAGGAAATAGCTACCGGGCGAAAATGGTACCTTCTCCGGGAACCAGAAGGAGGAAACTTCGGATAAGCTCGCCAGTGGAGGAGCACCGATTGCAGTGGCCGCAGCCCTCGCGAAGGCAACAGATGGTACATTAAATGAGAATCCGTCGCAATCCGATGAGGAACCAGGAACCGGAGGAGCCATACCAGTTGGTGAAGGAGCGTTACTGCAGCTATTTCGTGTGAGGGCCAGAGCATCATGCTTTTTTATGCATAAATAGTCGAGAATGTTTAAAAATCTAAAATTTGATGACATTTCAATAAAAACAAACACAATAAAAACACGTGAATGAACTTATTGTTATTATAATGATTTTTATTCATCTCTGGCATATAATTATCAAAAATCGCCAAACATAAACGTTATAAACCTCACACATAAATTTTATTTATAGAGATACATAAAATGTATGTAAGTCTGTATATAGATGTTATTGTAGAGATTCTTATACTTTTTATGTTCACCTTATATATTTTGTAAAGGTGACGACAAATTGCAAAAATCTATGTAGTCTCACACATAATAGGTATACGGAAAATCGTCTCAGTGTAAGAGAATACTCCAAACGAACAGAACTACAGTGAACTGAAACTAATCCAACACATAATTGTACTGTTCTCCTGAAACTTTCCTTATCTACAGCCTGCATTTGTGAACATACAGTATTTTTTTCCAGCACCATATGTTCTACATGATCGAGTTGTATGACTTCAGCTAACTTTGGGCTATCACACTGCACCAGCAGGAATCACATTAGCTTCTCCACCCAAATGATTACCTCCTTACTCCGTTCCGTAGAAGACTCAGTTAATGCTTGCTTTATCGCTGGATCTCTTCTTCAACCACTCCGTACAATATCCGCTAGGCTGATATCTTGGGATACGTCGACCAAACTAATGGAAACATATGAAAGTCTTATTTGTTCATAGAAGTAGTTTGGTATTTAGCCAATGAAGTTTCTCACTCCTACAAGGATTATGATAATTCCTATATAAAATCGAATCAAGATATTCCAGAATTCAAACGGATGTTCTCATCTACTAACACCTAAGTCTTTGATGGATTCCATTTCAAAGTAAATGCTTTCCATGATGTTGAGTGGTAAGTAAAAATTAGTCTTTTGTACACTCATCGATACAAAGTTAGAAAATATGTTAAGTTCCGGACGACAATTATATATTCCTACTATCCTACATTGTTGCCTACTTTTTATAATTTTCCACCAGTGTACGATCTTATTCTCTCATTCTAATGTCAACTGTTGTTGATAACATTTAGCGTCAACCCCAGTTTTACAGTTTTCTGTGGCACCTTAATTAGTGGTGTTAGTATTTCAAAATAACAATATAAAGCAAAAACTCTGAGAAATTCAATTGTTTTTCTTTGTTTGTCTGTTTCGGGTGAATCTCGATATGAGAACATTTATTTAATTTTGGTTGTACTGGTTACATCGAATTAAAATGCTACATTGTTAAATGAAAAACATTGAGAGACGCCAGGAGTGACGCTCAATCGAAAATCAGTTATAATGAATAATCGAATTCTCACGTTGAATCAACTATTCCCTTTCAAACAACCTAAAGGTAATTCAATGCTCTACTCTTCTACCGGTTTCGCCAACGCTTTCAATGAATCCACTTCAACTTCACCAAACATTCCTCATGAGTATTAGTTAATGCAAAGTCTATTTTGCCTATATTTACCCTTATCATTGTCAAACTGTAGAAAACCTTAGGTGCTCTATCAAATTATTGATGAACAATAACGGTAATAAGTAAATTCAATTGGAGTTTTAAATTTTGAAAAACTTAATGGTTCATTAATTTTATACGTAAAAGCACCTCCCTCTTAGCCATTATGACTCTCTTTAGCCCTCCAGAAATTCACCTTGGCACCCAAAATCAATCTTCAAGAATCGCCCAGTACAAAATCCGACGAGAGCGATGCAACAAATTACCTCCACTCAATCAGCCAACCGACCCACAAACAGGTTTCCGGGGCCCAAAATCCATGGAAACCCGAACCTTGGCCCAGCCTGGCATGCAGTCTCAGAACATCTTGTCATCACAACACCGGCAAAGAAGCCAACACTCAACCGACTCTATTGCAGCTACTGTTTTCCTCCTTCCACAGATTATCGTGCCATGTTCTTTCACACGCGAACACCGATTACTCGATGCACCAGCCACAAAACGCATTCGCATACCATGCCTGCTACTGACAGTTACAATCAAGGTTACAATACTTTCACCATTTCCGACACCCAATACAGCCCTCATACCACATCACTCCATGCAGAATCCATCTATAATCGTCTATAAGTTCGGCACTTGACACCTGGCACTTAATTCCCCTTCACTCATTCCATCCCCTTCCAATAACCCTTTTCTTGAAACATCAGTGAATCCAGTTCTCAACTAATTTCACTTTATTTAGTTAGCTGTTCAACCCCTCCACTTCATTCATTTTTTTTAACAACTGTCGCCAGTGAATCCGGTGCTCGATCCATTTCACTGCATCCATCACGACTGTCTCAAATGTCTTCCGGTAATCAATCCATCTCATCCTAAATAAATTCATCTGCAATTATTGGTGAATCCAGTACTCGACTCATTTCACCATCCCTTTTTTTTCACCCCCGAAGCGCCTAACCACTTGTGAATCCAGTACTCGACTCATTTCACTTTATTTAATTCCATCACATCCATTTTTTTCCGCAACGAAATTCACCAGTGAATCCGGTACTCGACCCATTTCACTGTATTCATTACGACTGCTTCAAATGCATTCATGAATCCATATCAACAACAAACCCATCAACAACTATCAAAGAATCCTCGATGAATGCTTGCTTGAGAGTTGCGAAGTTATCTCATACGAAGCAAATGTCAAAGTTAAAACAATGGACTGACGGCGGCGTCGTCATAGTGACGTCCTCAAACCGTAAACAAACAGGTCAACGGAACGCCTTACACACCAATCTAAAAAGGGCAATTTTCAAGAAAATATTGTTCAACCAGGAACTAGAAACTTAACCAGACATTTTATTTGCACAAATTGCACTTCATACAGTTTCAATTTTGTTTATAATGAACATTACTGTTATGAATTAAATTGAAAAGCATGCGCCTAAATTTCCTTGTTTTTTTTTGTGTAAAACATTTCGACATTCTTTTACTTAGATTTGGGTACTTTACCGTCAAAGTGCATATAATTTTGCAGCTTCCAAAGTGAGCTTTTTATCGAAATTGATGTGTATGCTTTGTCACTCTAATCGATCAAAAATACGAACAAGTAAATCCAGTTCTTAGTATACACCTCACTGCACTCCGGTGTTCAAACTATCTTAACGTCATTTACCTCTCTTGTAATTGCTCAGTGATGAATCGTTTCACTCCACCACGTCTACACTCGCGTCTACATACAAATATCAGCCCAAAGTTACTATTTCCATTTCCACCCTGCGAAGACTTCACTTATTTCACCCATAAAAGACAAGAAAAGCCATCTAGTTCAACAACAATTACAAAGTACTCTCCTCTTCCCAACCTCTCTCCACAATATGTCCTGTTAAGCATCTGTATCAACTCAATAAGAATCCTCTCAATGCTGAACATGAAATAAAGGCTAGAAATATACAAAATTTCTACCCACTGTTTGTTGATGAATCAACAACTCGCCTTGCAATGGAGCACAAAAAAAATATACACGCTCATCACAACTCCACCGCAATTACAATGTTGTGTTGACCATATACAGTGCTCTCTGCTTTGTTGCAATGAATGCCAAAAAATAATTCCATTAAATTTCACTGCAAATAAATTATGAACCACAATGTACAACGAAGTGGGAACCGCTGTTAATACCGCGCAGAAAAACAATACCACTACTGGAACGCAACCACTTCCATATATCAAAATATGTTTCGTCTCTCTCTACATTTCCTAATGGGAGCTTGTAAAGTGTCATTATCATCTTCTCTTTCTCTCGTTCGGCGTCGGTCCATCCTTGCCCTCAAAACAAACATGAGGTTTGGTTTCTACTACAAGCCTCTATCGCCTTTATCCACTTTGTCTGCGCATCTCTTCTAAACATAAATAAAACACAATCATTGGCATCTTCAGCAGCAGTCAGAAGTATCCACGCACACATTTGAGCAAAGTGTCAACACTCGCTACTCTCACTCTTCTCTCATTTAACACTACCATCCACGTTGGTGCAGTACGCGCAGCATCATGATAGCCTTCGTTACAACAAATTGCACTGAAACCTCCACATTCCTTGCTTCCCCACAATCCTATTTCCATTCTGCACCAACTGCACGCAAAAACAATCTTTCACTTCATAAACAAAACACCGAAAAATTTATCCTCGAAGCCAAATGTAATGTCGGATGTTGGTCTTCGGATACGATTGCAGAGACACGTCTTCACGCGATGTTGGTCTGAACAGAACTGAACATTATTTATTTACATGTCATTCGACTACGGGTAGGTGACAGCATACACTCTAAGATTCTTTTACACAAGATATTCACAATAGTAGTAGTGTGGACACTACACTCACGATTTTGAGCGCACAAATCTCTTTGTAAACAAAACCAGCACACCTGATCTTCTTATTTTAAGCTTATTACAAGTGAGCATGCACAAAATAAACAAATGCACTGTTGTTTGAAGCTTGCATCTTGAGATCTGTGCGTCTGAAATTCTCATGCAGTGTTGAAGCGGGATCTCAAGAAGTTTATTCTTTAAGCCCCGACTTAATTTATTTATGCTCAAATACCCTCTTTTTATGCCTTTTTTTTATTTATGCGCTTTTTTTTTAATTTTTGCACCCCCCAACAATGCTATATATGTGTGGCTTCGTGGCCGTGCGACTAGTGTCATCAGACATTTAGTCGCATCGTGTTGAGGAACGCTGGTCCGATTCCCGGCGCAGCTGTCAGGAAAAGTTTACGGTCAAAAATGACCCAAAGGAGGGTTAAAAGAGAAAAAAAAATAACATAGTTTCATGCCATGCCAAGCATGAACCACTCCTCATGGAGAAGTGGTCCCTTCAGCTTTCGGCCAAAGCTCCAACCGGAATTGGTTACCCGATCTACCCCTAGGTTGCTCGCGGCCCAGCCAGTGCTACTGGGAGGTAGGGATAAGATGTCCTGCAAATAGTCCAAGAGAAATCCCCGGAAAAATTCCGGCGAATATCTGTAATTTTCTAAAGATGTTGAAAACTTCTGGGAGAAATCATTGTTAGAACTCTTGAAGAAATCCCTAGAACTTTTTTTTAAGATTCACCTGGAAGAATTTTGGAAATAATCTTTGTAAGAATTCCTGGAGGGGTCTTTGGGAGAATTCCAAAAGGACTTTCGGGGAAAAAAATCTTGAAGGAATGACCGTAAGAGTTCCGCGAAAAATTCCCGAAGAATTTATAGAAACAGTAAAATCCCATTGCACAGTGGTCCACGAAACAAATTTACGAGGAAAGACTTATATGCAACATTCCTGAGAGAATACCTGGAGGAGTACCGTAGACTGGTGTGTAGTTGATCAATGGGGTGAACCTGATCACTCAATAACCCACGGATATCGACTTTCGAGGACATTACCATTCCATTTTAATGTTACGTCATTGGCATGCGAATGGTTAAAATATAATTGTTGCTTCCTTGAAAGTCTTCTTTAATTTAATACAGAAAGAATCCTTCGAAAAAAAATCCAAGAGAGTTTCTTGGAATACAATCCAGAAAGAAACCAAAGAATCCATGAAAAAACGAAAGACATTATGGAGGAATTCGGTTAAAACATCCGTGTGAACCTCTTGTAAAAATGCTAGGAATTCTTGGAAGCATTCCGCAGGGAAATCCTGAAAAAGTCCCGGGAAGAATCTGGGGAAGAGTTACAGGAAGAAGTCCAGGAAAAAATCCGGAAGAAATCGCTGGAATATTTTCGTGAAATATCTGTGGAAGTATCCTGAAATGAATACATGAATGGTTTCAGGAGGAATCTCTGTATAATTTCCAAGACTTAACAGAAAAGTAATATCACAAGGATTCTACTGAGGATTCCTTCGAAAATTTCCCCAAGGTTTCCTCCAGAAATTTTCCCAGAATCTCTTGCATGGATTGCATCAGAAATTCCTCCAATGATTTCTTCGTAAATTTCTTCACAAATTCCTTCATGGGTTCCTTTTTGAAGTCATCCATTCAGGACTTCTCAAATAGAAACTATCAGAATGTTTTTTCTGGGATTTCTTCAGTATTAATAAAATGATTTTTCAAGCAATTTTGCATCAAAGATTCTATCAGAGAATCTTTCGGACATTTCCTTAGAAATTCCGCTAGAAATCTTTTAAAAACTTTTCAAGGATTTATTCGGAAAGTTTCCACAAAGATTATTCCAGTACGATTCCCACGAAACTTCCACCTAGGGTTCCTGAATACATTTCTTGAGGATTTTTCTTTGAAAACCTGCCAGAAAGTTTTCCATGAATTTGTGCCACAGATTTCATCAAAAAATTATTACAGGGATTCATTTTAAAAAATTTCCAAAGGTTTCTTAATAGATTTCTCCAAAGGCTTCTTGAGAAATTCATCCAGGAATTCCTCAAGAACCCACTTCTACAAAAAAAAATCCTCCAGAAAATCCTCTAGAGATTTCTCCTGACATGTCTCCAAAAACTTCTTTATAGAATCTTCCAAGGATTCCATCCGAAATTGCTCCACGGATTAATTTAGGAAATATTTTGGGGATGCCTTGCAAACAATCTTGCGTATGCATCCGAGATACCTTCAGAGAATCATTTGGGAAACCCTCGAGATTCTTTCTAAAATTTATCCTGAAAATTCTTCAGAAATACCTTCCATTGATTTCTTCAGAAGGGCCTCCATGGATTATTTCGGTGATTCTTTCGGAAAATCTTCCACGGAATCCTTCAGAAATTCCTCCAGCAATTCCTTCAGAAAACCATAAATTCCGAATTTCTTCAGCTATTTCTCCAAGGATTGCTTCTGAAAATTCATCAAAGATTTCTTTAGAAATTCGTCCAAAGTTTCCTACGAGATTCTTTGAGAAAATCTTTCACAAATTCGTTCAGAAATTATTCTGAGAATTCTTAAAATCTTCTCAGGGTTCTTTCAGGAACTTGTAGAGAAATTTCTTCACGAGCTCTTCCATAGATTTTCGCAGAAATTCCCCCACACATTCCATTAGAAATTTTCCCAAAAGCTACTTCCTAAATTCATCCAGAAATTCCTTCAAACCCCCCTTTCATTAAAATTCCTCCATAAATCCCTGCAGAAATTCATTTAGGATTTTTCAGGAAATGTCTCCAAAAACTCCTTTAGAAAATCTTCCATGGATTCCATCCGAGATTACTCTAAATCCAATTTGGAAAACACTTTGACGATTCTTTACATGAATTCTTACGGGTGCATTCGGAAATTTCTTCTTAGTTTCATCCAGGGGTTAATTTATAAAACTTTCCAGAGATTCTTTCAAACATTCCTCTGAAGATTCCTCCAGAAATTTCTCCAGAAATTCTTCCATGGATATCCTCAGAAGGGGCTCCAAGGGAAATCCTTCAAAGATTTCTTTAGAAATACCTCAAAATTTTCCTTCAGGAATTCTTCCAAGAAATCCTTGAGAAAATTCTACGGGTGTGTACAGCTCTGCCACCGTTCCATAATTTCTGGCGATAATGTCTATGTCGTCCGCAAAACACACAAATTAACCGGATTTTGTGAAAATTTCACCCCGACTACTGAGCCCGGCTCGTCGCATCACACCTTCCAGAGCGATGTTGAAGAGTAGGCATAATAATAGTGCTGCTTCCTTCGTTGCTTTGAGTAGTCTGGTTAGCATCCCAGGAAAGCCGTTCTCGTTCATGATTTTCCATAACTCTGTGTGGTCGATACTGTCGTATGCTGCCTTGAAGTCAATGAACGGGTGATGCGTTGGGACCTGGTATTCACGGCATTTGTGGAGGAACTGCCGTATAGTGAAGATCTGGTCCTTTTTCGACCGGCCGTCGATGAAAACGACTTGATAACTTCCCACGAACTCATTTGTTTTAGCAGGGCGCAAAATTTTCGAGCAGACGAGCTGAAGGTCCCCGTGCGGCAATTTTCATTCACTTGCCTACATATTCATATTCAGCTGCTCGATACTCGTTTGTCAACTGAATGAAAGTCAATGAATATTTGTGAACATCTTACAAAGTGTTAAATTGCTGATAAAATATTCACGTTCCGATTACATTTAACGGTGCTTTACACAGATATTTTCCCATTTGATTGTTATGGAAAGTTTTTGAAAGGAATCGTAGCCATAAACGTAGGTAATTATGAAGATGTTTCTCGATCGGCATCATATTCAATGACTACGAATTGATTGACTGTGTGAAGAGGGAGAGCGAAAATGAATTTGTTTGTTTTGAATATTCAGTGCAGAATCATTCGAATTCGTGCTGTTTTCAGTCAATGACTATGAACATTTTGCACCCTGGTTTTAGGTGACATACGACGGAAGATGATTTGCGATAGCACTTTATAGGCAACATTCAAAATGGAGATTGCTCGGAAGTTGGCTAAATTCCGGGCACATCTTGGTTAGTTCAGCTTGCCAGTTGCTTTGCTGGTTTTGAGCCGGCGCATCCTTAACTTTCCTCAGCGGGAGTTGGATGATTTCCGTGCTCTGCTGCATCGGGGTAGCCGTTTCCTCCGTTGCCGCAGTCTTCCATGCCTACGTTCTCCACGTCATTCAGTGGAGTTCATCGAAGTGCTGCTTCCACCTTTCGATCACATCACGTCCGTCCGTCAAGAGGCTTCCGTCCTTATGCCTGCATATTTCGGCTCACAGAATAAAGACGTTGCGGGATGCGTTGAGCTTCTGTTCTGTTCTGGGTCTGCTGTTTCCGCTTCTGTTTGTAACGTTCCATGTTCTGCCGGGTTCTTTGCTGCAGCATTACCGCTTGCTTCGCTCTGCACAGGAAAAAATGTTATTGTTATAGAACATTAAGCTGAGAAACACGCTTTATCCCAGTTGGGATAGTACGCCAAGAAGAGAAAGACTTCTCTTGAGATATCAATAAGTATATGGGAGTCGAGAAATAAAGAACATTATTGAAAAAGGGGTCAGCTCTAGTGCACATTGAGTAATTCTCAATGGCCCATGCTATTTTGGAACAGAAGCGTTAATTCATAACGTTCAACTTAGTACCTAGTGAAGAAAGGGTAAAAGAAATACTAAAACCATCAGCGCAACCAAATGAAAGCAAATTGACCTCGGGCCACCGCAAACTACTAATGCTTCGTTGTTGAATTATAGCTTACGGCAGCCTCCATGTAGATTTTACAACAAACAGCCTTGAAAGCCGTTTTGCACCAACAACAAGTTCAATTTGCGCACTAATAACACCCCGCTGAAAGTGAACCCCATTGGCCACACTTGTGAGCCGCACTCAAAATACCCGTCCCCCGTATCGCAACGAAACTATCTTCTCCGTCTTCTACAACTTCATCTTGCTAACGATCGTCGCAACATCGCAACATCTGGAAGTTGTTGCATTACCCATCGAACCAACCTGTTGCGAATCGTATACGATCAACGCACGTGTGATGAAGAAAAACGAACATCTATTGAAAGGAGGAGAGAGAAGAGTGATGGTTATCAATCCCAATTAGTTCGGCGCGCGCCACTGACTTACAAGTCATCCAACCGTTTCTGTTCAGTAGAGTAAAGCGTGGATGGATAATCGTCGACTTGTTGCGTAATCTTACACTGCACCGCTGGAAACAAGGTCGAAGAAAAGTGAATTCGTAGGAAATCAAGATGCAACGGATTTTGTTTTAATTTTAGTTTATTTCTTCGGTTGATTTGTGGAATTGCTCTGTTGCAACTGATAGACTAGAGATATTTTAAGGTTCGTGCCTCTTATCTTGAGCAGCTTATCTATTGATCGTTGTTTGCAAGATGTGTTGGCATGTGATGGTGTTGTTCTTGATGCCTCGACTCCTCAGACTCTACAGCCTTTTCGGTTGGGTCTGTACTTTTGACGTCCTCGTGACTCGACTCAGCGTACTCCTGTCGAACATGCTCCTCGTGCTGATGTTCTTCCTGTTGATGATCCGCACGTTCTTGCTCGTTATGTTCGCTTTCCTCGCGATGTTGACGATCTTCGGCAACGTGAATAGGCTGTTCGATGTAGTCACCGTCCTGCTGTTCTACGTGTTCGTGCTCTTCGCTGTGATGATCGGCCTGCTTTTCGATGTAAACAGGCTTCTCAATGTAAACTGGATACGGCTGAGGAACTTCTACTTTCTGCACCACTGGGACTGGAACCTTCTTCTCAACTTCTACGCGAACAGGCCGATCTACATGCTTGACGACTTCCTTCTCGATGTAAACCGGATATGGCTTTGGAACGTGAACTGGGTATGGTTTTGGTACTTCGACTTCGACTTTTTGAACTACCGGAACCTTGACTTCATATGGTACCGGAACTTTCTTTTCGACCACTACGGGAACCTTCTTTTCTACGTAAACTGGAACCTTCTTTTCCACATGGACTGGATAGGGAACCGGGCGATCGACGTGAACTTTTTTCTCCACATAAACGGGTACTTTCCTTTCGACTTCAACTGGATATGGTACTTTCACTGGATATGGAACCGGACGGTCAATGTGGACTGGAACATGCTTTTCAACAATGTATGGAACCTTCTTTTCGACCGTTACCGGGTATGGAACTGGACGATCAATGTGAACTGGAACCTTCTTCTCTATGTACACATGCTTCTCCACTTCCACGGGATAAGGTACTGGAATGTTCTTGGTAATGATCGTATGATGATCTTCCTTCACTTCATACTGATGCGGTTCACTGAAATCGAATCCAAACGAAGGCTTGAATCCTCCTTGCAATTCAGGTGTACTACTCCCATATCCAAAGTCATAAAGACCACGTTTCCCCTGCACTTTCGCACTCGGTTCCACTTTAGATTCATTTTCTGTATCCACTTCCTTGACTGGTTTCTCGACGGCCGCTCCAAACGCTATGGCCAACACCATCGATAGAACTAAGAATAACTAGAGAAACAAAAAGTAAACACCTTATTAACAATCCCCCATCAAAGAACCAATCACAAAATCACACACCTTCATTGTTGTACCCCTACGAGCCAACGGCCACTGTGCTAAAGCCAAACCCGATGAACGATCGCAAGCGAATGCTCTGTGGCGAGGATCAATACAATCATTTTATATGGCGGCACGTGTTTTCCGCCAAAAATTTTCATCGCCAGCATCCTGAGCATCAGTCACCGTGCAGTGGGGTCGCATCTCGCATAAAAGCAAAAAAAAACCTTACGCTTTCCTACTACGGGGTGGTCCGTGAAACGAAAGCGATCACGAAAATCAAAACAAATCAAAACAAAAAAAAAATAAAATGCAGCCACCAATGATGGACTATAATGATCGTGATTTTGGTTTGGTTGGCCTTAACCAGTAGCTCCATGCTCCATACTTACCGCGCCACTTCTCACAGCGCGCGCGCGTTGGCAGAAGAAGCAGCACTGGAGAGAAGATGCACATAAACATATGGTGCTTGGATGAGAGTTTGCAGATGCGCAAGGTCATACAGCAGCGCAGTCGACGCTAGGGTGCAGTGCACTGACAGTGAACCGAAACTGATTTTGGTAGGTTTAAGTTGGTTAAGAAGGCATATCATTGGTTGCGATTCTCTGAACCAAAAGACTTACGAGGTTTTGTGAACCAATGATAAGTATTTTACTACCAACGCACAATGGTCCAGGCATTGAGCTTACGATACGAGACATGATGCATTTAGCGGCCTCAAATGATTTTAGGTATGGTAAGGGTCTGTCCATAAATCATGTGGTCATTTATCTGGATATCCCACCCAAGAATAAGAAATATTCTGGAAGTTCAGGCGAATGTAACATTCGGACGAATTACTTCCGGGCGTTTGTTAGTTTCGAGCATTTGTCATTCAGGCGTTTGGAACTCGGGAGAATGTTTTTCTGGAAAATGTGACAAAACCAATTGGTGACTCAGGAAAAGTATCTTGTCCTTCTGAACAAATCTGCCGAAAAAGCCATACTTCTATCTGGATCCCGAGATAGGGAAGTGTAAAACTACTTGATAACTAGTGCCACCTAGTGGTAAAATCACCAACCAATTGAAGCATCACCAAAATGTCCTTGTCCTTCTGAACTTTGCCGAAGACGACACTTTTCTATCTGTTTTCGATCCCGAGATAGAGAATGATAATACTTTACATTATAACTAGCGCCACATAGCGGAGAAATCACCAACTAATTGAAGAATCACCAGAATCACATGATTATCCTCCTCAACAACTTTGCCGAAGGCGATACATTTATATCTGCTTTCGATCCCGAGATAGAGAAGCGGAAACTTTACTTGATATTAACTGGGGATTTTTTTATTACACTGGTTCACAAAATAAAACGAAAGTCATGAACTTTTATCAACAACAAAAATTTTTGATGCTCAATAATGTTCAGATATCAAGATCATGCGTTGTTATGGAGTTTTTTCTGCGTTTTTCTGTAGTTTTGGTGGTCAATAGCATAAACAGGGTAGAATATTATGCAGAATATTTTTTCTGGATATCCTAGGTAATCCAAACTATTATTGAGTTTAGATCCTTAAGCCTACGGGTATAACGGTAACTTCTTTCATTATACAAAGCTACGATTTGTAATCTATCATGTCCAGTAAGTCTTCTGAAAGGTTAATAGACAATATCAGATCAGTCGGGATATCCTAGGTAATCCAAACTGTTCTTGAGTTTAGATCCTAAAGTCTACGGGTGTGACGGTAACATCTTTCATTATACAAAGCTACGTTTCGTGGTCTATCATGTCCAGTAAGTCTTCTGAAAGTTCAATTGACAGTTTCAGATCAGTCGGAATATCCTATGTAATCCAAACAGTTTCTTGAATTTAGATCCTAAAGTCTAAGGGTATAACGGTAATTTCTTTCATTATACAAAGCTACGAATTGTAATATTTCATGTCCAGTAAGTCTTCTGAAAGGTGATTAGACAGTATCAGATAAGTCGGGATATCCTAGTTCATCCAAACTGTTCTTGAGTTTAGATCCTAAAGTCTACGGGTATAACGATAATTTCTTCCATTATACAAAGCTACGATTTGTAATCTATCATGTCCAGTAAGGCTTCTGAAAGTTTATGTACTTAGCTTCATAACCGTAAGAAAGCCGATAATATCCTAATAGTAGTTTACGCAACAAGGTGCAGAATAACGATTTTTACAGCTGGAAAAATCGAGTTCTGCACCGAGTTGCGTACAACGTTTTTTTGCAATTTCATAGATTACCCTTGAGGATAGTTTTAAACAAAACTTTTTCATCAAACTGCACACTCATGTTCATAGCCATGTTCAAGAATATCTGATCATAACAGGTTATACTGTGCAGTTGTCACAATTTTTCAAAACTGGAACGTTATGGAACGTTTCTCAGTATGTCAGATATGCCTGATGTTACGAGTGTAGACCTGAAGTTCTGAACGCAAAAATAGTTTGGCTGACCTAGAACATTCACATAGTTCCTCTAAATTCGAGATTTCAAGAGCTTCATGGATCTCAGCATGGTGAAAACACATAAAGTTTTACTTGTAGATTTGAAGGACTTCATTATAGAACAGTGTAGACGGCCCTTAATGTCCAAAAGGTTCATAATAAGCTAGTAGACTTCAGTTTCCCCAGTAACTGCGGTTGATTATGCAACGTTACTCAGTATAACAGATAAGGCTACTGTTACGAGTAGACCTGAAGTGCTGAACTCCAAGGTAGTTTGGCTGACCTGGAATATTCCTGTAGTGTCTCTAAATGACATTTGAGATTTTAAGAGCTTTGTGAATCCCAGCAGATTATGCAATACTATTATTTATAGCGAAAACACATAAAGTTTTTCTTGCAGATTTGAAGGACTTCATTACAGAACAGTTTGGACGAACCTGAATGTCCTAAAGGTTTATAAGAAAAATGAAGACTGCAACCACGGATAAATATGCAACGTTACTCAGTATAGCAGATGCAGCTGTTGTGCCGAGTGTAGACCTGAAGTTTTGAACTCCAAAATAGTTTAGGTGACCTGGAATATCCCAGTAGTGTCTCCAAATGACATTTGAGATTTCAAGAGCTTTGCGGATCCTTGCAGATTATGCAATACTATTATTTATGGTGAAAACACACGTTATTCTTGTAGATTTGATGACTTCATTATATAACAGTTTGAACGACCTTTAATGTCCCAAAGGTTTATAATAAGCTAGTAGACTTCAGATTGCTCTAGTAACTGCTGTTGATTATGCATTGATCTTCAATATAACAGATATGGCTACTATTACGAGTGTAGCCCTGAAGTTCTGAACTCCAAGGTAGTTTGGGTGGCCTGGAATATCCCTATAGTGCCTATAAATGACATTGTAGACGTTGAGAGCTTCACGCATCTTAGTAGGTTATGCAATGCTATTATTTGTGGCAAAAATACATAACATTTTTTTTGTAGATTTGAAGGACTTTATTATATGACAGGTTGGAACACCTAGAACACTTTTTGATATTCTTGACGAAAGTTAAAAGAATACATATAAACGTAACACATATTTAAGTTCAGGTTTTGGAACAACTGGTATGTCAATTATTTCGTTTTTCCAAATTTCATGGTTTTCAGGATGTTCTAGGTTGTCAATGAAGTCCCAAATACAAATATTCTCCTTTTTCCCTAGTAGAGAACTCAATTTGCAACAACTTTTCTGAAGACAGTATTCTGTTACATAGAATGGGTGAATTTATACTGCCGTTCAGGGTTGCAAAAAAAATGAAAGCATGCAACGAACATGAGTTTTTGTTTTTGTCTTTTCACCACACCGCTTCTGACGTTAAAGCCTCTTTCCTTCACGGAGGCGGGTGAGAACAAAATAGAATCGCGCCACTTGGCCGGTGGCTTCTATATTCGTCTGTTTTCCACTATAACTCAGTCAAATTTGAACAAATTGACACAACTTTTGAAATGTGGTGAGATAGGTATAGTATCTACCCGTGTACAACATTTCAAGTCAATTGTTTCAAAATTGACTGAGTTATAGTGGAAAACAGACGAATATAGAAGCCACCGCCCAAGTGGCGCGATACCCTACAAATTCTCTCGTCGCTCACATCGTGGCGACGGCGAGATTCAAAAACAACATTTTCCCTGTCATTGGCACTCAAAAGAGAAAATTCACCACGCTTGCTTATGGGCCAGTCGCATTCATGCGGCCGTTGTTGACATGAAGCATCCATCAGCGCAGAGCGTGTGTTGATGATGGTGGAGTCATTACGTCCACAAAATAGTTGAGTTTTTCTGTGTTCACTTTCAAGTATCTCACAGCGGAGCTGAAAATGAATGCCTAAAGCATTTAGTTCAGCAAAATGTCATTCAATTGAATGTGATTTTTTCAACCCTGCTGCCGTTTATATGTTGGGGTCATATATGACCCCTCCGGCTCCAAAGTTTTAACCCGAGCTCTACAGTTTTAAAAATATGGAATTTACTAAAATTCATATATTTTGCGATGCAGTCAACGAATCTTCAATCTTTTTGTAGAAATAGAGGGCAGAATATAATATGTTTCGATCGTCTGAACATAGTTTTCGTATAGAATTAGTGGGACTTGAGATATTGGTGATTATATAGGCCAATCTCCATAAATTTGAGCAATATTTTCAAAAAATAATGAAGTTTTGATTTATTTTTCAGTGAGAAAAAATCAATTAAAGAATTCTTTCTCTTTAGATGTTACCCTGTTACAAACATCTGGACACCTGGACAATTTACACAAAATTTCCCTCAACGTGAGCCCTTAACCGTGAGAATACATAGAAAAGCAAGAATTTTAACAAAGCCATCATGGAATTGGGAAACTTATTGATGACGCTTATTCCGATAAATAAAAAGAAAATCGCGTTAAGTACTGTTCCTTTGAATTCCACTAAGAATTTACATCCTTTGACAGATACGTATTTCGACCTCAACTGTAAGGTCGTCTCCAGTATCTTGTACTTGACTCGACTGGTTTATTCAGATGTTTTGTCTGGTTTACATTGTTCAACTGAAACAAGCATTTGAAACTTTAGATCACGGGTTCCCAACCGGTGGTCCGCGGCCCCCTAGGGGGCCGTGAAGCCAGTCCAGGGGGGCCGCGATGTTACCAAAAAAATTGGTAAGTTTTTATTCTATTTTGTGCAAAGTATACCAATTTTCAATTTTGTATACCGCCACCCCAAAAGCCACAATTTGAGGAACAAATTTTCAGTGTAAAACGCTTTCAGAAGCAAAAATTCGCTATTTTTCAGCTACGACTAAAATTGAATGTACATGACATCATTATTTACGAAATAAGAGTGTCAAATAAAAAAATGTATCATTGATCGTCGAAAATCCCTCCCACAATAAATTCATAGCTAAATCACTGTACCCAAAAAACTCGGTGTCGTTCATTTAATTCATGTTTTTTCTAAACATTTTCATTGGGCCGCAGATGTTTTGAGAATGCTTAAAGGGGGTCGCAGCCTCAAAAAGGTTGGGAACCCCTGATGCAAGTGAGATGATTTCGTTTGACTTAAATGAAAAAGTTCAATATGTTCAACTTTCGTTCAAGTCAAGCGAGTTGCTCAAGTGAGAAAAATGGTGATCTTTACACGTTGAATTTACATTCAATTGGAAATTTTTCATTGGCTTGAATCAAGTCACTTGCACCGTCTAAATCAGGCATTATGCTCAACCTGTAGTATTTCAGAACTAGCTTGTAGTTATTGTCTTGATGTTGATCGGCCTCTAATGATAGTGAAGATCTGCCTATACTGCCGTTCTACGCATAATTGTCCCATGTTATATGGGATTCCCATATAACATGGGACAATTGGGTGTAGAATGGCAGTATAGGCAGACCTTAATTATCATTAGAGGCCCATCGACATCAAGACAATAACTACAAGCTAGTTCTGAAATACTACCGGTAGTCTTAGATGTTGTCTGAGATTATTGTCTTGCTAGTCGTTCTTCAGGTTATCGAAAAAGTTGCTAATCAATGTGCCCCATGCATAGAGGTTGGTTCCCTTCTACTTTTGACTGCTTCTTGTGGGACAACCGGAACCGATTCCGGGACACCACTGGTTTGAGATTTTATTTATTTCCTTATTTGCCGTTCATCAAGATATCGAAATAGCCATTTGACATGTCGCATGTATGGGTTTGGTTCTCTTTTACATTTTACCACTTTTGACGAGACACCCGGAACCGGTTCGGGAACCCTACCGGTTGTCTCAAATGTGGTCTGAAACTATTTCCTTGCATCAGGTTACCTAAAGAACCGCGATATGATGTGTCGCATGCATGAGCTTGGTTAATTTTTATATTTGGCCACGTCCGCTGGGAAACCCGGAACCAGTTCCGGAACATTACACGCAAAAAATCCGTTCCGATAAACGTGAACTCCCAATCACGGCAACGGGAACAAACGGGAACTATGCATAGCAACGATAACAACAATAAGAAATGTACACCGTGAACTAGATTTCACGTTTTCTTGAACGCCCATATTGACAGCTGGAACTAGTTCCAGTTCACGGTGTATATTTGCTTGTTCCCATATTTGCGTTTGTTTGTTCACGTTTATCAGAACGGTTTTCTGAGCGTGTAGTGGTACAGATATGGTGTGAGGCTACTTTTCTACTTATCGTTCATCAGATTATCGAAAATGCCGCTGTTTGATGTGTGGTTTTTAGCATTTTCATATCTGGTCCCTTCTTGAGGTACCAGTCCGGAACACCTAAATGGCCATAATGGCTAGACCGATGCCAACTATTTTCAATAGCAAACAATGCGACAAAAATCTAGTTCTATTCGTACTAAAATCCGATACATCGTCCAATGGGAGGCACCTCAAAAGTGAGTGATTTTTTGCGCACAGAAATACATAGGGATGTCAGGCCAAAATCGACCTTTTTCAACCCCTTCTCCTCCTATGTCACACTTTTTGTATGGGACCTCACCATTTTCCGTATGGATCGTCACGTAAACCCGTGTAAAAACCTACTACCGTCTAGCCCCGTTGGTTTGACCGCATCTAATCTGAACACTTTTTAATTTGACCTCCGCTAATCTGCACATCGTTCAAACTAAAAATGATTCAAACGTCATTCTGCTCATGGAACGAGGTCAAAACACAACAGCAAAAAAGGTTGCCATCATTGTGTTTTTCGTTGTCCACAGGGTTACTAGAAGTTCAAATTAAAATTCACCGGCCGTTCAAAGTGAAATTCACTAAAGTGTTTTCACCCGGGTGAAAATCTCTTTGCGCGCTCCGTGTGGCTCTGCGGTGCGGTTTTTTGACAGTTCGAAATGACATTTACAATATTTCAACATCCTTCTATCTGATAAGATGAAAAGATTTCTAATTTATGATGTGCTTGATGGTATAAATCCAAAGAGCAGAATTTTCGTGCGCTCAGTGCGGACAAGCCTGCTGTGCACTGCTCACCGTGTACACAAAATTTGTCAATTTGTATAAAATTTACTGATTTAGAGGTTAAAATGCCCAAAATAGGTCCCATGCTCAAAATAACCCCAGTTCGCATTAGCCGTGAAAAAAATTGAACCATTTTTAAAGCACTCCAATCAAGTGCTGCTTATCAAATGCAGACTTCCTTATAAGAATCAAATAGTATTACAATACTGCTTGCCAATAAAATATAATCTAATCTAATCTAATCTAACACAAACGCAGCTAGTACGAGAAAGCATCCTATAAAATAATTGGGTTAGATTACGCCCAATTATTGTTCTTGTCAGTATTGAAACTTGCATATAATGGTGCGTTAAGGTGTAAGATCTACCAAAACAAATTCTGATCTTGTATTTTTTTAGCTTTGTTAATTTAAATGCAGGAAAATTCCGAGATCATAATTTGTTAGACTTTTTTTTTGTATTATATTTTCCATTGTTAATAAACCATTTCTTTCAGGAGGATTCAGGTAATTTTTGTCTATGTATAGAGTAGAGAGATTTATTTCCGTAAATTATGTAACTGTTGTGAGCCTATCACCATTTAATACTTTTTTCTATTCCAGATGTACAACCGGGTAACCCTGCAGTCGGGACGACGAAACATCCTTCTTATTCTTGGGTCAAGATCGCCATATCATTCGGTGGCGGGTAGACCACGTTGTCCGCGTCGTTTTTCTTCGAGCCGAGTGTCGTAATGTCGCGGGTGTGGATGCGTTTTTTTTAGAAAAATTGTTTTTTTTTCGGATCGCCAACCATGGTTTTTACTCGTTTTACGCGATCTTGTTTTATTTATTTATTTATTTTTTTTAGATAAACTCAGATATTTTTTGTTGTTGTGTAACGCGATTTGTTTTTTTGTTTATTTTTTTTTATTTTGTTATTTTTCGAGTCATCATTTTTTTTCCTTGCGTTTTAAACATTTATTGCAAAGTTCCGATGACCCTGGAGGGATCGGTTCTGCTTGTGCCTCGCACTGAGCCGAAACATATTTATTTATACAATAAATAGAAAAAAATATCTTTTGATTTTATTTTCTTCAACTCCTTTTCCGTAATTTTTTTTTAAATAAATAAAGGTGTTTTTTTTCGTTGTTTTCGCGTTTTTTTTATGTGAATTGAGGTTTTTTTCTCGAATCGCCAGTTTTTTTTTTCACGCGTTTCAAACATCTATTGTAATGTTCCAATTACCCTGGAGGGATCGGTTCTGCTTGGGCCTCTTACTGAGCAGAAACATAATTATTTAAACAATAAATAGAAAAAAATCTCTTTTGATTGCCGGCTTTCAAAAGATTAAATTTTAACCAACTAAGCAACCAATGCCGTGGGTCCATCGCCAGCTTTTCAGGCGAATCCTTGACCTACATAATACATCTCCCAACCACCCATTCCGTAGTACTTATGGGAGTGTCACTGTGTCGGAGGCCTCTTAACCCTCTAATGGATACATGGGGTCTATTGGACCCCAGAACCACTTTGAAGTGGTCGCAAAAAAGTTTGGATTGATATATCGGCCCCATTTTTACAGTACCTTTAAACTACACCGCGATGAGTTATTTGTGCAAAAATACCGATAGTTTCATGGCGTACTATGGATTATTTTGTATACCAAAGTTGAACCGGGCGATTTTGTACCCCTGGGCTCCATTGGACCTCACGGTACGAATGATTGTATCTTTTGATCGTGACTTGCTAGAATAATGCTGTCTTCGACAAAATTGTTCAATAGACCAAGGGCAACCTTATGATAAATAAATTGAATCGAATTATCTCAGTAGATGGCGCTAGTGTGTATTAAAATTACAGATTTAAAGTTATATTTAGTTCGAATATTTTTATATTCTGATTGTATAGAATATTCGTGTATTTGGCAAAAATGTTTAATACATCAAGGACTATTGGTATTGACAGTTTATCTGCAAGCTGGCGCTAATAAATACATGTCCGCCCAGCATCCTAGATACCCCGATCGACAAAAGGAAACTTCTTTTGAGGTGAATGTTTTGATACAATATATTAACAAACTGTTAACAATACCAATACTTCCTATTTGGTGGGTAATTTACATCAGAATTGCCTCACCAGGTGGCGCAAATGTAGCTGCAAAGATCACACATAGATGAGACTTTTGAACCATTTTCCAAAAATGTAATATACTTTTGTCACGTTGATGTCTCGATCGAGAGAAAATATTAGGAGTTGATGTCTTCGACGGAATTATTCATATGAATGTAAGTTTTCAATTTCAATTCACTCTGATTTGAAATTAATACAGGGAATCTTTCAATGATTCTCCAAAGGTTCCTCCAGGGCTTCATCTAGAAACTAAAAAATGCACTTAGAATCCGCATTTTTTTTCCAGAAATTCCTCCCGGGATTCATTTAAGAATTACACCAGTAGTGCTCCCGGGATTCCTCTAACAAATCCTTCGGGGTTCTTCCAGGAACCTCCCGCGTTCCCTACAGGAATTCCTGCTGAGATTCCTCTTGGAATTTCTCTTGGGATTCTTCTAAGATTTTCTCCTAACATTCCCCCAGGAATTCTACCAGGAATTCCATCTGGGATTAGTCTAGGAATGCCTCTCGGGATTCTTCTAGGAATTTCTTCCGAGATTCTTCTAAAATATAAACTGTACGTAACAATTTCATCACTCAATTATGCATCCGTAAGCCTGTCAATTCTATAGTGTCTATATATTTTAGCCCCATGCCTGCCAAAAACTTTGCCGTAGACACCATCTCTGTAAATTATAAGTATTCCGATGTACAACAGATATAAAATGTAAAAAATTGTTCATTAGCACCAGCCTATGTCAAAGTTTCCGAATCAAATAAATAGTTGGCCTCCCGAACAACACTAACTTTCTAAGTAATCAGAATCCTGAGATATATGAGATACAAAATTTGTATACTCACTAGCGCCCCTTCACCAATCAAACAACTTTGCCGAAGACACCAACTTTATAAGTAATCAGGATCTTGCGATATATGAGATGTTATTTTATCAATGATATGTCTGTTTGTCTGTGATGTCTCTTTGGGTTCATTCAAATAATACGTAACGCAAAATTTGACAATTTCAGAACTCCTCCCTACTCCACGTAACAATTTTTGTGTGGTAAATTATGTTTTTTTTTATAAAGCGTAACACAGCGCTAGACACTCTCGCTACCCCTAGCGTTACGTAATATTTGAACGAACCCTTTTGAGCTGCCGGACATTTATGTCTATCCATTTACAGATGTGTGATTTATTCTTTTGTTATGTGCGTCTTGTCCGCTTGCTTGGGTACGTTACATCCCATTGATTAGGGGCGTTTTGGAATGCTCTCTAGCGCCAACTATCGGATATTTCCTAAAATAAATTGTTCATCACTAGATAGGCCTTGACTTACCGAACATCTTTGCTGAAAACATCAACCTTTTAAAAAGTAAGGATCACGAGATACGCGAGAATATATGTTGGGGTCCAATGGACCCCAGGGTCCCAAAACGGACCTTTTTTTAAGGTATCCTTTTGAGGGTTAAATAAATGCTAGGGTATGTGTGCCATCAGTAATCTCACGCTCCCATATTCATCCTATTCGAAAACAAGCGATTACGGCACCGATTGATTCCGTTCTTTTTGTATTCATGGGTGCTCACTTCTAACAAATAATACAAAAATAAGAAACAAAATAAACAGCGCTTCAATCCTTTGTTTTGTCGTAGGATGAAAATGGGAGCCGCATGCTTAATAAGGGAACCAATACCCTACATCAAGATTTCTTTCCCCTATCCCAAGTTATGGTAAAGATGGGCGTGGCCGGGAATAATGACATTTGTGCTTTTGGTATTCTTGCATAAGATTGGAGCGAAGTTAACTCCCCAGCTTTGTTCCGAAAAGCAATTCGAGCAAGATTAGCAAAAGGTACATGAATGTTGTTAGTATCCAATCTACGAAGTATACCGTAACTACGCTAACGCTAACGCGAACGCTTGTCAGTATTGAAACTTGCAGCATATCAGAGATATGATACAAGCATCAAAGCGGCCAGGCCTACTGCGTTGTGTTTGCCGCAAAGATGATTCTTTGAATTGTCTCGATTTCAAATATATTACTACTTGGTAATATGTAAATCGAAACAATTCTTGAACCTACAAGGGAGGATGGATGCGTGGACATACCGTACCAAACGCTCCGTTGCCAATATAACATAGGTATTTCGAAAACTTTTTTTTTTGTTCAAAGGCCTTGAACAACACCACCCCCTTCCCCTATAAATCAGAACCTGGTTACCGAGAAAGAAATGTACCTGACGCGGTGCATCGCTGTGCTATGAGCTTCATTAACAAGTACCCACAGCCTACTCATTACTCAAAGACACGCCAAAACCAAAAAAGAGAAACTCCATTTTCGCCTGGCCTTTGACCTAAACGACCATCAACGCGCTTCCATTCAATGAGAACCGAAAAACGCTCCTATTTCACCCAAAAAGCCGAAGCGTACCATTCTGCGAAGCACGCGTAATGGAATATGTTTTTAGAATTGTGCCATTACTTGTTTGATTACCGATCGCTTTTGGCAATTCAATTTCTAATTATATACTTCGTATAGGCCCCGAATGGGATGGATGGGGTCTCTGACCGTTGTTCGGCGAAAAGCGAGATTAATCGAGACACCGTGGTCAAAAAGCAAGCAAGTTTTGCAACTCATGCAGGTGGTATTCGGGTGTGTACTACCTTGGTTACGGGCCACTGCTCATCAATTGCGCAAAATTTCACGCGTCACAAGCGATGCCTTTGATCGAATTATTTTGCGGGTGTTTCCAAAATAATGCCATACCTACGATAGACTCCGAGGGAGGTCCTTCGAATCGGAGAGTGAGGAAAAAATTACACCGCCGTGCCGCCGTGCACTACTCGCATTGGGTCGCTTCAGTTGGTCTTAATGAGACAGACGACTATCGCGTAGGGAAGCACAGTCAGTGATAATCACCAGCGGCCGGCCGTGAGATAGAAAATTTAGTCTGACGAACGAACAAAGGGACAAAATCTGCAACAAAGCGTCAAACCTCACTCTTTTTGCAAAATGTACTTATACCTAAATATATTAGTACATTTTGGAAAATAAGTGCCCAGTTAACCCATTAATAAATCATGTAGACGAGGGTTTTGGCCAAAACCTATGCTCCATACAATTTTTTTTATGGACTTAAGTGTACAAGGGGCGGGGAAGGGGTCTAAGATCATCAAAATTTTATCTACGTGATATTGAACGGCATACGATATTGTTGTTTTAACCAATTCTGCACCTTTTAGAGTGGGACACTCGTTCCCATGTAGCATTATGGTGCAATTAGTCTTGTAGACGTTTTGAGAAGCGCCATAAAACCTGTAGCCGTTTGTTTCAGGCCATTCAATTTAGTGCACCAAATTAACTGACAGCATTTTCGAAGTGCTTCATAATATGGCACAAGTGGCACCGAGCAAAATTATAAAGCCGCCCTGGTCGAAATAGAGCTCGGCCGCGCGAAGCGTTTGTAAATTTGGTGTTGACAGTTCTAATTAGACTAGTTCTCTCCCAAATGAAAAACTCTCAATCGGATGATCACGCGATCATCTAATAGGAACCATCCACATGCTCTTTTCTTCGAAATGTGGGGTCGAACATTGCAACCCACCAGTAATCAGGTCTCTTGCATTTTGGTACTCGTAGTGAACAGTTCGCAGTTAGAAGAGTGAAAGTCGAAAGTTAAGTGATAGAAGGAAGGGTCGTTTGGGCACACGTGCTCTAGTGAGCTTCACGACCAGATATTTCAGTGTAAGCTTTGACATTATTGAAATAGTTGCAATTCCTAACTTTCTATACCGTAGTGATACCTAATAGAGAAATCGACAACCCAAAATAGGCAAGAGTGCGATTAGACACCTTGCAAATTAGAAAAGGTAACGAATACATGTGATTGCATATAGGGGGAAATATCTAATTGGAATTGTGTGCCGTTCGAAGGCTTAAACCTTCGAACGAAGGTTTTTTTGGTAGGTGCAAAAATCCGGGATACCGCAGCCACACCAGCCCACCAGTGCACTCCAAATTGGAGGCTAGCGAACACGTGGAACAGGCAAGAGGTCGATATTGAAGCACTTTTCGTCGCCGCGAGCATCCGCGCTCAGCCCGTAGGGGTCCCCAAGTTACCGACCCTGAGCTAGTGGGCGAGTGGCTCACACGTGCTGCGGTAGCGCGCTTTATCTCATCGTGGGTCGTCCGGCAAGCCAGCCCCCAAGGACACGTTATACCTCCAGTGTAGTGTAGGCCGCCATCTTTGATCCGGCCAAGTGCACCGCAGAAACCTAATAAGTGAAGTGCCTTTCGTTGCCACGTGGATAAGCGCACAGCCCGTAGGGGTCCCCAAGCCACCGATCCTGAGCCAGTGGGCGTGCGGCTCACACGTGCGTCGATAGCGCACCTGGCGATCCATCAACTAGCGAAACAATCGGCAAGCCAGCCGTCAAGGATCTCGCTTAACCTTCTGTGCACTGACCCCCATTGCACCCGCGTCGCTGCCGGTGCCCCGAAGCCAGTTGCCAGAACTTCGGTACTTCCGGAACGTATCTAGTCCACCAACAACGCAAGCCACTGCCTGGCGTCCCAGCAGTCGACGGAGGTCCTGCTGCCAGTGCGTAACCCGTATCAGCGTGTCGACGTGGGTCCGGCAACTAGCCAGAAACAGCAACCGAAAACTCAAGCCACGGCCTGGCACCCCAGCAGTCGACGGAGGTCCTGCTGCCGGGAGAATCGAAACGTGCAACGTGCCCCAGCCGCATACACGTGGCCGACAGAGGTTCCCACTACCAGTGCGCCAGACGGACCACCAGAAAAGTAAGACCACCCGCGGTCCCGCGTGGGCAGCGAGCGCCGCCGCCGCCGGTATTCCTTTCCGGCCGCCCCTGTGAGTAAACAAGGTGTCCCTCCTATCTTCGGCCCATCAGCGTAGCAGCATGCAACGACGGTTGCCAACGATACAGGTCAGACCTTTTTAGTTTTAACCATTGAATGCGCATATCAATACCCCTAGTTTAAGCTAATTTCCACAAAGATTATACGATGCTCAAACACAATTCGAAAGCTAATTTTCTGTAGCGAAATTGGAGGCTGTCCGCTACAAGCAGTTGTAAGCGAATACCCAACTGCAAAACTCACCTGATTGCTATTTTTTCCGGTTAATAAATTTAGATTATCATGAAATTTTAGTGTAGTTCCGTTGGGATTCTTTTGGGAGTGGATCGCGATCGATGAACCCGCCCTGATTGAGTTAGCTGGGCAACTCTACATGCGTTTTCGCATCACTTCTTTAAGAGGTGTTGGCGCTTAAGCGAAAATTGTTAGGGTATCGGTCTATGCCTTTTCGAACAGGTAAGCTGCGTGATTTTCAGTGTGCTATTGGGATCCATATTCCGCTTCGTCAATCAGCACCGTTATCCACGCTCTATCTTGCTTCGGACTGTTTCGTAACGGAACCTAGCTACCCGATTCTGGTCAAGTTTGGTCCCGTCCCGTATCGTATCGTACCGTTCTTTATCATATCGTACCGTACAGTATCGTACCGTACCGTATCGGCTGGAATCGGGCCTATACGCTAAATTTCTGTTACAAACCCAATACCTTTTATTTTTGTTTCATGGAGGTTCAGAGAACCTATTCTAGGCTATTGAAACAAAAAATAATACTTGAGATTGAACAAAAAAAAAGAAGAAAAAAAAACTTGCGCAAAGCAGTAAAACGCCTGTACCAGGATTTGTCCGTCTGTTTTTGGGATCCGTCCTACTGTGAAGCGTTACGATGGGCCAATGGTCGCGGTTGCTTCCATATTGCACCAGTTAGGTAGCTGCGGCGCACCACGGGTCACGAATGCGGAAAATTGATTCGTTTCTCTGCAATTAACTGAAGCACAATGCTGATTGACAGCAGCTCGACCCTCTACCTAGGAAAACATCCACCGTCGTATAGCAACGTAGCGGATTATGGTAGTCGCTGATGAGTTTCATTGTGTCAATTTGTATGTGTTTTACGCATAAGTACAGTGTAAAAAGATGATAGTGAGCTTAAACAGTTACAAAAAATGTTACTTGTTCCAATATGTGTTCTAATATGAAAAATTATAATCTGCATATGAAAACTTGGGTTTTAAAAGAATGCTCATATGCCAGCGTTTCTCAAAGTATGGGTCGCGATCCACTGGTGGGTCACGAACTGATTTTTTGTGGGTCGCAACGATTTGACTGATACTGTAATAAAAGTCTTACTTAACTTATGTAAGTAAATCCTCTCTAAGTAATCTAAAAATACGCTTTTGTTGACTTGGCAGATATATTCCTATAAATGAGGTTTCTCCTTAATCCTATCTAAACTTTTTATTACGAGTCTTAGTTTAGAATATAATTTATTCCTTGTTGGATATATTAGCCACAGCGACCAGTTTTGAAATATATTTAAGCTTCTGTCTGCATTTTTAAACTTTTGAAGTTGAATCTAGAACTTCTAGGAAGCCTAAGCTGCTGATAAAATTCAAAAAAATTACATGTGCCCTGAAAAATATGAGTTCATTTTCACAATAAATCACCGAACGTTTGGTAATCTCCACATAATCATCTGTGCATTTTACTGAACTTCCGTGATGCTTATTTTTGATTTAAAAAAAAAACCCTATTTAATCCACCTAGCGATGATGGCGCCTTTCTCGTGCCTTCGAAAACACATTTCATCAAAACTCAAGTGACATGTTGATGAATATCGCACTTTCATACGTTAAACAAAAATCCATTACATGGCACCAGAAATCATATCGTTTAGGTAGCTTTGATGTTTGAGTCTCAAACGGACATATATGAGCGAATCCAAAGATGGCCGTCACAATGGCTGCCTTTCAAATACCAAAAGCACGGATCTCGTCATCTAAACAACAAACAGAGCTAATAAAGCAATGGGTAGCCTTGCTCACTCGTGATAAACATTGAATAGCTTTTTCGTTTTCGGGCGTTTTGTGGATGACGAGATCGGTGCTCTCAAAAATGCGAGTCAAAAATGCACCTGGACGCTCTCCCATTTCACCTTTAGAAAAAGCCGCTATCTTGAATTTTGAGCCGCAATTTTGGTTTTAAGTCCGCCATCTTGAATATTCTGGTCTGTATTTTTGGACTCCACACTTCTATCCCATACCAGATATACCCATATTGCATGGTTTTAGAGCCCAAAACTCCATTGAACAGCCACCATCTTGAATTTTGAGCCGCCATCTTGGATTTTTAATCGCCATCTTGGATATTCTATTCACCATATTTTTTAGCCCAGAATTCGTCCTCATATCAAATAAACCCATATAACATGGATTTAAAGCTCAAAACACCATTAAAGAGCCACCATTTTGAATTTGGAGCCACCATCTTGGTGTTTAGGCCACCATTATGCATATTGCGGTAACCATTTTTGGACTCCAGACATCTTCCCTAAACCAAATATATCCATATTACATGCATTTAGGGTCTAAAACTGCTTTAAACAGCCGCCGTCTCGAATTTGGAGTCGCCATTTTGGAATTTAGATTGCCCTCTTGGAAATTGTGGTCGCCATTTTTGGACTCCGGATATCTTCCCTATACCAAATACAGGTATTCTTCGATATAACGTACCCTCGATATAGCGAATTCGATATAACGTACATTTTGCTTCGATATAAAGTACAACATTGAAATTTTTATTTTTTCTCAGGAATAACCATCAGATAAACTACGAAATCACTCATATCAATGCTGTGTTGCAGCATCAGCCTTGTTATCCAAAATTAACGCAATTTGGGGAAAAAAATTGTGTGCGTTATATCGAAGCAAAATGTACGTTATATCGAAGCACAAAAAACGAAATGAGTTTTTCGTGAAAACTCATGTTTTTCATTAGTGGTTTTGTGAATTTCGCCTAAATCATTATTTAGGGCTCATTTCACGTCAAATGCATCAACACTAGCATAAAAAATATTAAATTTTTCTCTGCTTCGATATAACGTACACTTCGATATAACGTACAGAGACATTTTTTTTGTACGTTATATCGAAGAGTTTTAGGGCCTAAAACTCCATTAGACAGCCTCCATCTTGAGTTTGAAGTCGCCATTTTGAATTTTAGACCGCCATATTGGATATTCAGGTTTCCTTTTTTGAACTCGAGACATTTTCCCCATACAAAATATACCCTTATTGCATGTTTTTAAGCCCTAAAACTCCGTTATACAGTCACTATCTTGAAATAGGAGCCGCCATTTTGGATTTTAAACCGCCATCTTGGATATTCAGGTCATTATTTTTGAACTCCGGACATCTTGCCCATACAAAATATACCCTTATTGCATGGTTTTAGAGCCAAAAACTCCACTAAACAATCGCCATCTCGAATTTGAAGCCGCCATCTTGAATTCTAGAACACCATCTTGAATGTTCAGGTCACAATTTTTGTACTTCAGACATCTTCCCCATACAAAATATACCCATATTGCATGGTTTTAGGGCCTAAAACTTCGTTATACAGCCGCCATCTTGAAATTTGAACCGCCATCTTGGATTTTAGACCGTCATATTGGATATTCAGATCACCATTTATGGACTCCGGACATCTTCCCTACACAAAATATACCCATATTACTTGGTTTTAGTGCCTAAAACTCCATTAAACAGCCACCATCTTGAATTTGGAGCCGCCATCTTGGATTTGAGACCGCCATCTTGGATATTCAGGTCGCTATTTTTGGACTCCAGACATCTTCCATATACAAAATATACCCTTATTGCATGATTTTAGGGCCTAAAACTTCGTTATACAGCCGCCATCTTGAAATTTGAACCGCCATCTTGGATATTCAGATTGCCATTTATAGACTCCAAACATCTTCCCCATACAAAATATACCTATATTGCATGGTTTAGTGCTTAAAACTCCATTATACAGCCGCCATCTTGAATTTGGAGCCGCCATTTTGGATTTTAGACCGCCATCGTAGAATTTTCGGTCTCCTGTGTTGATATCCACAGAAAATTTGTCAACAATGCTGAAGGTTACAAAAATCGCCGCAGTTTGATGTGTCGCATGATGGGGCTTGGTTCAGTTTTATATATGGCCAGTCAGGGATGGGAACACTCACTTGGAAAGAGTTACATTCACTTGGTATTTTCTCAGTTCAGAAACATGCTATCAAAAAACAGTGTATGGAACATTTTTACCTTGTGGTTTTATCTAAAACTTTGCCGAACACATCAATGGTCGTACACGCATACCAAAGCCGTGAAAGGGCTATGAAGACTAGTCTCCACGATGTGAATGCAAATTACACTCACCTCGTGGAGAGTTGCCTTTGACGCTCTTTCACGACTTTGGTATGCGTGTGCGACCCTTACTTTATTCGGGAAAGATTGAGATAAAACCACAAGGTAATAGTGCTCCATGCACTGTTTTTTGATAGCATGCTTCTGAGATGAGAAAACAGCAAGTGAGTGTAACTCTTTCCAAGTGAGTGTTCCCATCCCTGTGGCCAGTTCTACCGGTGCTGATCAGGATCACTCAAATGGCCATTACTCCGGAGCGCCCTGACCGATTCGGACCATTTTTAATAGCAAACAATGCGGTAAAATTCCGGTTCGATTCGAGTTATAATCCGAAAAATCGGCCAATGGGAAGTGCCTTAAAAGTGAGTGACCTTTTTGTACACAGACATACATACACACACACATACACTGCCGTAATTCTGCAAAGTGACGTAAGCGACATTGATAGTTTTGGCCCATTTTTTGGTTATAAAACTCTTGCTCATCCTCTAAGTTTCTTTCCATAGATGATAGATTACGACTAGATCTTGCATTCTTATACAGCAGGCATAACACAGTATTATTTTTACACCAGATATTGTGTATAATATACCAAAAAATATCGACATTTTGAATGGCGCTTACGTCGCTTTGCAGAATTACGGCAGTACAGACATTACCTCAATTTGTCGAACTGAGTCGATTGGTATATGTGACTTGACCCTCCGAGCCTTCTATCGAAAATTTGTTTTTTGAGTGAATATATAGCCTTTCAGTACACTTTGGTGTACGAGAAAGGCAAAAATGCTGAAAAGGTGATCTGAACCAGCGCTGTTATTGGTCCCCAAGTAACACACTTGTCACCGAAGAGTCACGGCGGCGCAGGTTTTTGTTACGCAGAAGTCACTGTGACTTACTTCTAACAAATAAACACTTACTTGCTAGAAGTAAGTCACAGTGACTTCTGCACAACAAAAATCTGCGCCGCCGTGACTCTTCGGTGACAAGTGTGTTACTTGGGTCGTGAGCTTCCCATGACGATGAACAAGTAGGCTCTTTCATCGTCACAAGACAAAACAAGCATTCGCGCACTTCGTCATGTCATTTTGCAATGATCAAGCGTCATGACAGAAATTTTCATATTATTTTGAAATTAAAATTTTCACCTGGTCCAAGCAAATTTGGGCTAGCCGTGTATTTAACAGATAGAGAGGAGATACATTCATGCTTTAAAGGATTTAAACAACGACAAAATCCATGAATGTTGTAGTAATTGTCGTGTTTACAACCATATCACGCTCCGTCGTGACCAAAAAATGAGCGAATATTGTTAGGCGCCATCCACAAATTACGTAACGCTCTAGGGGGAGGGGGGGAGTACAGGCAAGCGTTACGGCTCATACAAAAATTTTAGGATTTTCATACAAAAAAGCGTTACGGAGGGGGGAGGGGGGGATCAAAAATTGTCGATTTTAGCGTTACGTAATAAATGGATGCTGCCTTAGACTCTGTTGGTCATTGTCTCCCGATTCGATCACATTGAGAGAGGCACTTCTGTGAAATTCGCGTGACGACCCGCGTTGACGCTGACGCTTTCCAAGCCTGATCCGAACCTTTATCGAATTAGAACAACTGGAAAGGTGACTTCAATTAAAAAAAAGAAAAACAGTTAAAATACGTATGTATTGATACCCTGGAGATCACCACAGCAGGCGAACTCGATAAGGCCCCTATAGCACAGAGAACAGACATCCAAGTCCAATTCCGAAACTGTGTAAGGAATTTAACGGCCATTTGAAATCGGCAACACAAGTGGCAATAGCGTGGCGCTGCAATCGGTTAATTTCCCATACTAATTTAATTCACCACTTGAAATGTTTCAATTCACCACTGACTGTGGCAATATGGTGTTTGGTGGCGTTAGTGTTGTCATCGTGTATTGGTTTGCAACCTTACTCAAGTAAAGATTCAAATCCTTACATAACTTTCCGAATGAAATTTGTTCTAGCCTGGATGTCTGTTCTCTGTGCCTATAGAGGACTGCTGGAATACAATGAAATCAGCCATCAACGACGCAGCCGAGAGCCCCATCGGGTACGTGGAACGGAATCGACGGAACGAATGGTGGTGCAGAACGATTTTGGAGGAGAAGAACGCAGTACGGGCGGTAATGCTGCACCAAGGAACCCGGCAGAATGCGGAAAGTTACAAACAGAAGCGGAGCAGCAGACCCGCCTCTTTTGGGGGAAAAAAGCGCCGCCTAGAAGAGGAGTGCGAGGAAAAGGAACTGCTGTACCGTTTCCATGAAACACGGAAGTTCTACGAGAAGCTCGACGCATCCCGCAACGGCTTCGAGACGCGAGCCGAAATATGCAGGGATAAAGACGGAAGCCTCTTGACGGACGGACGTGAGATGATCAAAAGGTGGAAGCAGCACTTCGATCAACACCTAAATGGCGTGGAGAACGTAGGCACGAGAGACCACGGCAACGGAGGAAACAACGATGCCAGTGCAGCGGCGAACGGAAATGAACCAACTCCCACGCTGAGGGAAGTCAAGGATGCCATCCAACAGCTCAAAACCAACAAAGCAGCTGGTAAGAATTGTATCGCTGCTGAATTCATCAAGATGGGCCCTGAAAAGTTGGCCACCTGTTTGCACCAGTTAATAGTCAGGTCTGGGAAACCGAACTGCTACCGAAGGAGTTGAAGGGAGGGGTAATCTGCCCCATTCACAAGAAAGGCGACCATTTGAAATGTAAGAACTTCAGAACGATCACTATTGAGAAAGCTGCCTACATAGTCTTCCGCCATCTGTCACCTAAAACGAATGAGTTCGTGGGAAGGTATCAAGCCAGCTTCATCGACGGCCGGTCCACAACGGACCAGAGATCTTCACCGTACGGAAAATCGTCCAGAAATGCCGTGAATACCAGGTCCCAACGCATCACCTGTACATCGAGTATCGACTTCAAAGCGGCATACGACAGTATCGACCGCACAGAGCCTATAGAAACTCATAGATGAAAACGACTTTTCTGGGAAGCTGACTAAACGGATTAAAGCAACGATGGACCGTGTGCAAAACTGCGTAAGGGTTTCGAGTGAACTATCCAGTTCATTCGAATCTCGCCGGGGACTGCGAAGAGATGCCGTGAAATACGACGGCGTATCAGTGGAAGTCGTGCATACTACGGACTCCAGAAGAAGCTGCGGTCTAAAAAGATTCACCCACGCATTAAATGTGTTGACGTGTAATGGTTAATAACAAGAAACGGCAGCACTGATGGTCATGAGGTTCTATTTTAAGAAAATTTCAATCTAGTACGTTAGTTGATGTCAAATGATGAAATTGTATATAAATACATTATTCGCTGCAATTCCTGTTTCATTGAGATAACCAACAGGTTTTGGGCCCTGTGGAGTTTGGTATTTCCCTGGGACGGAATCACCCCTCACGTGCAGCACACACAACTTACCCAGGCTGACGTCGGTTCACAAGTGGCAAGAGTGAACGCGGTTGGGTGACGCCTGGAGTTGTTGCTACGCAAGCAGGGATGCTAACATTGTCTGCTTGACAGTTCGCATCACATTCAAATCTGGAGCTCGATTTAAATAGGTCGTATGTGCTTTCGTCGATATAAAATTCGATCAGTTTATTTTAGTAATAGTAGCAATATGGACGATATTTCGGTGGCTTTTAATGATAAAACCAAATTCCTGTTTTATAAGGAATCGGTTGTATGTATTGATTTTGTTAAATTTCAACAGTTTCCGCTATAAGAAGCGAACCCAACGGTTCGAGTTTTATATCGACGATAGCACATACGACCTATTCAAATCGAGCTCCAGAAATGCTCTATATCGCCTGCTGTCTCCTTTCCACAGCTTTATGCAGTACATCTTATATCTCACAGGCCCCGCAGCAGGTAATTTGCAGTGAGTGATCCGTTGTTGCTGAAGTTCTGATTCGTTTTGATTGGTGCATCAAATCTTGAGTGGCCGGCGATGGATAATTCGAAATGGAGTTTTCAGCAAGAGACGCGTGGAAAATGTTACGGGACTATTTCATCAAGGATTCTTCCGTGAACAAAGTGTCCTTAATTGCTAAAATGGAACTTGCGGAAGCAGGAGACATGCGCCAGCTCCTGATGGAATTGGACACTTTGTTTGAGCGGATTGAAAACGTGGGATGTCACCTGGATGAAGACGTGAAGGGCGCATTCATGCTTGCAAGTGTTCCGAACTCGTACGAAAATGTGGTCACAGTGATTCAAGGTCGAATGGAGGTGTTCCGGATCAATTTTGTAAAGACCAAATTACTAGAGGAGTACGAACGACGACGCGACAAGGATAATGCGGAAAAGCAAAAAGCTATGCTGGCAAAGGATGTTCGGAAGAATCACAGCGAGCTCGATCAAAAACGGCTTTGTTTTGCGTGCGGAAGTCCTCACCATTTGATGCGGAATTGCGAAATGCTGAGAAAAGTACGGGAAGAATCAGCACTATCACATGAGCCACGACGAAGCGTGCCATCTGCCAAAGCTGCTGTGGAGGAATCGGGTAGACACATCTGCTTCGCTGCCATGCAGGAACCAACGAAAGATACATGGTACTTGGATTCTGGCGCCTCCGAACACATGACAGGCAATGCAGCTAATCTGGACTGGATCGACAAGGTGGAGCAACAAAAGGTTGTCTTGGCTGATGGTAAGGTATTGTATTCGAAGCGAAAGGGCACAAAGAACCTGTATGCAAGGGACGATAAAGGTAGTTCGGTTCAGATAAAACTGGAAAGAGTTTTGGTTGTAGAAGGGCTATCAGTTAACCTAATCTCCGTACAAGCGATTACGCGCAAAGGATTTGAAGTACGATTCAGTAGCAATGAATGTTGGATTTTGAAAAATGGACGAACGGTCGTGACTGGGATTAGAGATGGACAGTTTTATCGTTTGGCAAGTACAAACCAGTAAAGGGCAGTAAAGTTAGGAATAATTAGACAGGAGGAGTCTATTCCTTTGCTACCGTTTCTCGAGGAGGAGTGTTGACGTGTAATGAATAATAACAAGAAACGGCAGCACTGATGGTCATGAGGTTCTATTTTAAGAAAATTTCAATCTAGTACGTTAGTTGATGTCAAATGATGAAGTTGTAAATAAATACATTATTCGCTGCAATTCCTGTTTCATTGAGATAACCAACAAAATGCACCATGTACAAAACGCTAATATTTAAGACCGGTGAACATCTACGGACACGAGACATGGACCATGCTCGAAAAGAACCTGCAAGCATTCGGTTTTTTCGGGCAACGCGTGCTAAGGACGATCTACGGTGGTGTACAGGAAATTGATGTGTGGCGGAGAAGCATGAGCCACGAGCTCGCTGCACTTTACAGCGAACCCAGCATCCAGAAGGTGAACAAGTCGGAAGGAAACGGTGGGCAAGACATGTTGCAAGAATGCCGAATTCAAGAATAAACCTGCAAAGTTGGTGTTCGCGACTGATCTGGTTGGCACAAGAAAGGTGGAGCGCAGAGAGCACAATGGGCGGGCCAGGTGGAGCGTGACTTGCCAAGCATTGGGCGTGACTGAGGATGAAGAGTGGCAGCCACAAACTGAGTAATGTGGCATACTATTGTTGATTATGTCTTAGCTTAAATGTGATGTTAAGCCATTAAATGTATCTAATATCAATATCATCAGCGAAACCAAGCAGCTGAACGGACTTCGTGAAAATCGTTCCACTCGTGTTTATCCCCGCTCTCCTAATTACACCCTCTAAAGCAATGTTGAACAGCAAGCACGAAAGACCATCACCTTGCCGTAACCCTCTGCGAGATTCGAAGGGACTCGAGAGCGTCCCTGATACTCGAACTACGCACATCACTCGATCCATCGTCGCCTTGATCATCGAAATAGCAGGGCCGGATCTAATGGGGGGCCGGGGGTTCAGGGCCTCAGGCCCCCACATTTAAGGTGCCCCACAAAAACCATTTTTGCTTGCTAAACATTATTTATATTTTTCATTTCGCTCAAGTACTGTTCAAAAACAAAGAAAAACGTTCTTGCTCATCGCATTTGTATCTCCAAGGGACCTTCACATCCGCTCCGGCCCCGGGCTCAATCCTTAATCCGGGCCTGCGTATCAGTTTATCCGGGAATCCATATTCGTGCATAATCTGCCATTGCTGTTCTCGATCGATTATATCATACACTGATTTTAAATCGATGAACAAGTGGTGTGGGCACGTTGTATTCACGGCAATTGTGCAATACCTGGCGGATGGCGAACATTTGGTACGTTGTAGTGCGTTTACCCATGAATCCAGCCTGATATTGCCCCCGAACTCTCTTGCAATCGGTGATAGACGGCGGCATAAAATTTGAGAGAGTATCTTGTAGGCAGCGCTCAGTAGTGTGATCGCGCGATAGTTCCATCTATTCCTCCGGTAATACTTACTTCTCCCAAATATTGGTAATGACGCAGTGTAGTGCTCTCACCACTCACCAGTACGTCGACTTGATGATTTTGTGGCTATATCGGTCTCTTTCTACTCATAAGTATAAGGGAGTAGAGATCAAAGTGGATAATGAAATGATAGATATGATAGAATTCGCTAGGTAGCGAACAAGTGTGAAAATTTTTTAGAAGGTGGAATTAGGCAAATAGGCCATGTATTGAACGAATACATCGAATGCGTGAAACTTCTGCCGTGCGACCTGTGCTTTTAAACAGATCGGCTTGGTTGGTAGTGCATACCACCTTACCAAGATTGGCAAAAGTTTCAGGCACCCGACTGCCTATGTATTGTTCTGTTTTCATCACAAATTCTATCGATCGGTAGCTTTTTCGGAATTCGCACTCCGTTCATAGGAGTATGCCTATATCGCGGCGTGTTCTTCCTATTAGCTTTTTCGATCTTATTGGATAGAACACTTTTCTTTTTGAGCCAAACTTTTCATATCATGTACTGATTTATCGACCGTATTCTATAATTAACTTGATGATTTTGTGGCTATATCGGTCTCTTTCTACTAATAAGTATTGTTGTTTTTCAATCGGCTAACCTCCTCAATGAATCTGCCTTGCAATAATTCATTCATTTATTAAGATAACATCAAATTCATGATAATACTGAATCAACAATTTGCCGCCATAATACTCGATTTGCAGCTGCAGCTCTCCAACGTCGGTCACGCCCATCACTCGCCAGATCACGCTCCACCTGGTCCACCTATCGTGCTCTCTGCGCTCCACGCCTTCTTGTACCAACCGGATGGTTAGCAAACACCAACTTTGCCGGGTTGTTGTCCGGCATTCTTGCAACATGCCTTGCCCATCGTATCCTTTCGGCTTTGGCCACTTTCTGGATGCTGGGTTCGCCGTAAAGTGCAGCGAGCTCGTGGTTCATACTTCTCCGCCACACACCGTTCTACTGTACGCCGCCGAAGATCGTCCTTAGCACCCGTCGCTCGCAAACTCCGAGTGCTTGCAGGCCCTCCTCGAGCATCGTCCATGTCTCGTGTCCGTAAAGAACCACCGGTCTTATTAACGTCTGTACATGGTACATTTGGTGCGGGGGTGAATCTTTTTTGACCGCAGTTTCTTCTGGAGCCCATAGTAGGCACGACTTCCACTGATGATGCGCCTTCGTATTTCACGGCTCACGTTATTGTCAGCCGTTAGCAAGGAACCGAAGTAGACGAGTTCTTCTACCACCTCGAAAGTATCCCCGTCTATCGTAACATTGCTGCCAAGGCTTGTCCTGTCTCGCTCAGTCCCACCTACCAGCATGTACTTTGTCTTAGCCGCATTCACCACCAGTCCGACCTTTGCTGCTTCGCGTTTCAGGCGGCCACCATTCCAAATGTTCTAGCAATAATATCCATGTCATCCGCAAAACAGACAAATTGGCCGGATTTCGTGAAGATCGTACCCCGATTGAGCCCGGCTCGTCGCATCACACCTTCCAGGGCGATGTTGAATAGTAGGCAGGAAAGTCCATCACCTTGTCGTAGTCCCCGTCGAGATTCGAATTTACTGGATAGTTCACCCGAAATCCTTACGCTGTTCTGCACACCGTCCATCGTTGCTCTGATCAGTCTGGCAATCTTCCCGGGAAAGCTGTTCTCGTCTAGCCTTGCAATAATAAGCTTCTTTAATTATTGGAGCAAGGCACCTATCCACACTTAAGGATCTAAACTGAAGAATAGTTTGGATGACCTAGGATATCCCGACTGATCCGATACTATCTATTGAACTTTCAGAAGACCTACTACATAGACATAATAGATTTCAAATCATAGCTATTTTTTACGTCGGGGCCCGAGGCGTAGTTGGTCACACGTTCGCTTCATATGCGGATGGTCATGGGTTTGATTCCCAGCCCCGGCACTTGCAATTTTCGTCAGTTGCTCTTCACCGAGAGCGGCTGACACTGACCCTCTTCTGAGCCCCATGGCTCAAACGGACCTGGATACCTGGAAATAGGCGAACTGCTACTCATAATGGACCCCCCAATCGGACTGGAAAGGAACAACGGCCATCCATCATCCTTGTGGCAGCAGAAAGGCAGCCAGTTCAATAATGTAAAATAGAATATATCTAGGCGCTGTACAATACTGTAGGTGCAGCTGTCAATTGAAGTCGCTCACGTAGTGCCCTAGTGGACAATAGAGCTGTAAATTAGATTAAGTGATTAAGAATAAAATAAAAATTCTATCATTTGTACGTCGGTTCAAAAACTGGAGATGATGAGGGACACTTTAAAAAAATCGTAGCTTTCTATAATGGAAGAAGTTACCGTTACATCCGTAGACTTAAGTATCTAAACACAGAGTCAACAGTTTGGATGACTCATGATGTCTTGACTGGTCTGATACTATCTATTGAACTTTCAGAAGACTTACTAGACATGATAGATTACAAATCGTAGTTTTGTATAATGAAAAAAGTTACCGTTACACCCGTAGATTTAAGTATTGGGGATTTTTTTTTATTATCGAACACTTTGGGCCGAAGGGTCTCCGATTTCAATGAAAATTTCACCAGAGCTAGAGGTCGTGGATATATGACCATATATGGAATTCAAAAAAATCATAGTCGACTATTTTTCCGGGAATCACTAGATGAAATTTCACGATTTTCCAAAATTTTGTAAAACACCCCAAACTTCAAAAAATTATATCTCAAAAACTATGCATCGTAGAATAAACTTTTTTTAGTGAAATCGACGCCAAATTACCTCAGCAATCCGATAAAAATACACTGAGAAAAAAGTTTCTCAGAAAATTTTTCACCATAGAGAAAAAACGTCTAGAAATGCTGATAAAAGTACCGTCTGTTTCATAGATTATTTTGAACAAAATTTTTCCTAGCGCAAATTATTAATTGTTCTTCATTTCGTTCTTTGATGCCAAAATGGAATCTCTTACCGTTTTAGAGATATAGCCAAAAAACCAACGGCCAGTCGTTATATTTTCATAGGAAGCCATCTACAACAGCGGCCGTTCACCTGTTGCAACATGTTTGCTTTGCAACGAGCAAATGACATACGCTAATTGTAACGTAATTTTGACACTAACGTGCATCGGAGTGCACTGACACCACATATATAGCACTTAAGTACCTTTTGAATGCATTAAAAAGTCATGTTTTGCAATGATCGGGTTTCTAACTTTAATGTGTTTCAAAAAACAAGTTAACAACGAGCTAATGCCACCGGTGAGCGTAAAATTACTTATAGCACTCATGCCCTATATGTTTTCCATTTCAATTTAAGAAAACAATGAAAACAAAGAAAACTATTAACGGAGAATGGTTACTACTCAGCAAAATAGTTGAAATTATACCTAACGAAAAAAAAAATTGCATAAGAATTTCTATCTTATTTAACTTAATTTTACATCAAACAATTTCTTGTATGGAATGTTGAACGCAAGCTTCATACTGAGAGCAAGCTGAAAATTTATAAACTGATGGAAGAATGTGTGCGATACGACGAGGTCCTATTGTTACAGGTTAAATGATATAACATTTTTAACTGTGTAAGTAGCAAAAATGCATAGTTGTGTAATATTTTTTGATTATACATAATTCTTTTGCTTCGATCAGAAATAACGAAAGCATTCTAGAAATTTTCAAAAGATATAGATAGTTAAGGATCCAATATTTACCCATGGAGCTTCGTAAATGCACAGGCTGTGAATGAAAATGAGGACGTTAGAGGATTTCTTGAAATTAAACAATTACTTGACATCTTAGAGCATTAAACAATTTTAGACAATTAATCATTCGAACCGTGCACCGATTTATTGGTTGATTCGAATATATTATGGGTAGTAGTATGGGTTTCTCATGCTCGTTCTCAAAACTGATGAAGTCTTTTTGACAACAAATTGTTAGTTAGAAAAAAGTGATGAATTGATTGATCTTACATTTCAGTGTTTTTTCTATTAATCAATGTCAAAACTTACTTTAACGGTAATGATCGATCCTCCAGCGTACCGTGCTGTCTCAACTGTTGCCAACTCAGTAGCTCTATACAGAGCTCGGTATTAATCTTTGCTAACCATTGCTGAATATTATTATCGTCACTGTTGGAATTGTGTCGCTTCTTAGAACAGGAAAAGCTTGGTTTGAAGCAACAATGTTTTATTAGCGCGTTAAGAAGTTGTAGGCATGGTAAACTTTAATTTGTTGCCCGTACTTATTAGTACATGTTTATTTTATTTTCTGTATTAACGAGATTTTTAGCCATAGGCTAGTTCATCTCGGGACCCACACTTTACTTCCCTTCGTATGTCGGGAGTGGGATTCGATCCCAGGTCCTCGGCGTGACAGTCACGAGCTGTAACCATCACACCAGAACCGCTCCAGAGAGTACATGTTTGTTCCTCTCATCCATGGTCTATATCTTTTAAAGTTCCGTTAAGTTTTAAATTAGTGTTTTTTCTAAAGCACATTATACAAACACATTATAATCATGCTATTTATTAAATATTTAGTGGAAAATGTCTCTTTATGGTGTATAGAAGAATCCACATACCAATGGTTATTTAAGCAACAAAAACTCTATAAAAACAAAATAAAGCTTTACATGTTACCTGATATCCACTCATCTCTAACGGCATATGATTGCTTTGATTGAAAAAAAAAATACGTTGAAATATGCCTTTGCTCGTTGTAAACTTGTTATTTGCAACGCTTTCTAGTTACAAATCCATTAATTTCAAAATTTGATAAGTTGTTGCATTTAAAAGGCACTAAAATGCCATATATGTGCTGTCAGTGCACTCCGATTCACGTTAGTGTCAAAATTACGTTGAAATTAGCGTATGTCATTTGCTCGCCGCAAATCAAATATGTTGCCCCAAGTGAACGGCCGCTTTTGTTGATGGCTTCCTATGAGAATATAGCGACTGGCCGTTGGTTTTTTGGCTATATCTCTAAAACAGTAAGAGATTCCATTTTGGCGTCAAAGAACGAAATGAAGAACATTAGTTTTTGCGCTAGGAAAAATTTTGTTCAAAATAATCTATGATACAGACAATACTTTTATCAGCATTTTTAGACGTTTTTTCTCTATGGTGAAAAATTTTCTGAGAAATTTTTTTCTCAGTGTATTTTTATCGGATTGCTGAGGTAATTTGGCGTCGATTTCACTAAAAAAAGTTTATTCTACGATGCATAGTTTTTGAGATATGATTTTTTGAAGTTCGGGGTATTTTGAAAAATTTGGGAATATTGTGAAATTTCATCTAGCGTTTTTCGGGAAAATAGTCCACTATGATTTTTTTGAATTCCAAATTTAATCATATATCCACGACCTCTAGCAATGGTGAAATTTTCATTGAAATCGGAGACCCTTCGGCCCAAACCTGTTCGGTAATAAAAAAAAATCCCCTATTCAAACTCAAGAACAGTTTGGATGACCTAGGATATCCCGACTGATATGATACTGAGTATTGAACTTTCAGAAGGTTTACTGGACATGGTAGATTAGAAATCGTAGCTTTGTATAATGAAAGAAGTTACGATTACACCCGTAGACTTTACACTATTACAAAATCGGCAGCTTTATCGACAGAAACCAATCAGACATCAAAGACATGCGAAAAGGTGCTCATTCAATTAAATATGCTATTAACCTAATTAAATCGCATTGATTGTAGTTACCGTTGCATTTCTCCCTAAAACCTAATAAATCCAACACATAGAAAAATAGACCAATAATAATCGAATTAAGAAATTAAAAATTAACAACAAATTACAAATTATCCGACGACTGTTTCTTCCGCCAATCAAAACAATAACATTGACCTTCGCATTTGTATGAGCGCCGAATCGAAAATAGATGCGGAAGCAATTGACACTGGATGGATGGAGATTCAGCAGCCCACCGAGGTGTGCAATTTGTTCATTCCATTTCGAATTCCCTCAAAACACGTGCTTCTCTCTTTCATCATTCAGGGCACCGCTCAGCACCGAATCGCTGACGGTGGTATACTGTAATCATTACCCCAATTGATGCGCCAAACCCAACTGATGCATCTCAACATTGCATTACCCTCCTAGCTCGCAATAGCTTTTTGTTAAATGATTAAATCTTTTTCATTGCTAAAAGCCACTCATCATCAACCGTGATGGTTGGTAAAGTCCAAGTCCAAAACATGGAGAATAGTGAATCGTTAGCATCAAAGAGCAGACGAAAGTCATTCAAAACGCTTTTCACATTTAGTGCGTACACTGTGAATTGCCTGCCAATGAACGACCGACCTTAGCAGCTTCGATTTTGGCTCATGTTCACGGCGACGCTATGGCACTGTGGGTTAGAAAATACGATAGTGCGACAAAATTGTAATAGTCGCTGGTCTTCTATTTACTCTGATGATAGGTGAGTTTATAATGATTTTTCGATACCCACATTTGAATATTGAGACGTGCAATTTCAATCTCTGATCCACAGTGAACACCGGAGCGATGCGACGCTGCGAGGATTTCTGCACGTTGGAAGCCCGGGTGAACCAATCATCCCCAACGCTACATGCAAAAAGATTTCAAAATTGACGAATAAACGCCGGACCACACGTGGGATATCTCATCAAGAGGCCACACCGCACACCGTTTATCCTGCCTACCAATCTGCTGCTGGCTGCTCTGCTCACGCCTGCACTCAAGTTGGTATGGTGTGGTCTAGCCGGCATGAAGCAAGCCGAGGTGTTCTCCGTTCGTTCATCTGCCTCCGCCCGCTCCAGCAGCTGCAGTCACATTCGCCGGCCGCAACAAAACAACTTCATCAAGGGGAAATGCAATGCCGTTGTAGCAGGGGTGGAATGGAATTTCTCCTCAAGTGCTGTTCTAGCTAGAGGGGAAGCTGGTTGATGAGGGGAAACCGTGTGTGCAACATTTGCTGATGAACTTATTTACCCCTCGAACAAGGATTGTCGCATCTGAATGTATTGATGGATGAACGAAGGGAGGGTGAATGGTTGTCCTTTTGAATCTTCATGCCAGGCTTATGCTATATCATCATATCATATGCTAAATTTGTAGCAGGAATTCACTAAGGTCCCTAGAGCATTTATAATTCATCTGTACGAAGAGGTTGTTATCTGCTTCGCAATTATGAAACTTATAAAAAAAAATAATTGAGGTATAAGGTTCATCAAGGCCGCAGTTGAATATGTTTAACACAATTAACCCTGTGATACACAACCCCGCTAACCCTTTGTAGCCGGAGGGGGCATATATGAATCCCAAACGGCTGCATAATTTCACACATTTAACCCTCAGAGCCCCAGGATAATCTTTTTATTTTTGACCGGCTGATACTCAAAATCTGTAAAATATAAAAATAAGCGGTTTTCAGTATGATCGATGGGAAGAGTTGTACTTCATGCGAGGGTAGTTGTCAAACAGGAAGTCCATGCTTGAACCTGATTTTGCACCGGAAATTAGTGTTCCCTGGTGCTATGTTTGGCGATATGTTCTACAGCTGCCTTTAGGCTACTTTTTCAATAATTAGTTGTTAAATCTCGATAGATCAATCAAGGTGGAATCTAAATCAGGCCTTAAATTTCATAGCGAAGCGTGCTTTTACAAATTGGAATCAATTTTGTAAATTGGGACAGAAACCGATAAACGCCTAAAAGTATGCAATGATCTAGTAATAATTCGTTGGCTAAAAGTATGACCCGTGTTTGAATTTTAGGTGGATTAATCACATGAGTGATACTTTTAAAAGAAGGGCTCAAATATACGAAACAAATTCTTCATAGACACCAAACTTCTAAAATCATCTTTTCAGGTGCAAAATGATTATGATCACAAAATTGGGTCTTACACACTTAAAACTGATTCTTGAGCTCGGCAGAAAAAAATGCTGATTTCAAACGGCAACTGGAGATTTTGCTGATACCTCAGTAAACAAAACGTTTTCGCCGAGGTTCCCCAAAATAATTTACCGAATTATCAGCAATTTGTTTGAAAACTCCAAAAACTGACAGCATTTTTTGCTGAGTCCATCGGTAAACACAGATTTTGCCGAAATCAGCAAACGAGATTACCGAAATCTCAGTATTTATATCTTTTTCCGAAAAACAAATGTCACTTTTGCAGCCGGCACGTCGCAGCAAAACAAAAATAGATAACAAAATGAATTAGTGCTACATGGTGTTGGCGAGATCCAGAATTACAAAAATTACGCTGAGCGCTAAATAAGAGTAAGTATAGAAGCATAACTCTTATGTAAGAATTCAAATTCTAGCTAATTATATTCAAATTCACATGATTCTAGAATGGCAGCCTCACAAATTTCAACTCTAATCCACAACTGCGGTAGAGGAGCTGTTTAATTTTGCTATCTGGAAGAGAAAACAACAAGTGTTCGGCAACAATTTCAACATTTTTTGATTATGTACTATATGGATGAAAATGAATAAATAACGTTGTGATAACTTTTTATTGTGTTTCCAAGTGGATGCAAAGTTTTTCACTTTTTACTTTTTTCTCTCTGTTCCAAAACAAAAACACAATAAAATGCCGAGATTCAGCAAATGTATTTGCTGACATTTCGGCAAAAAATATCAAAAGCTGTCACTTCTGTGATTGCCGAAATCTCGGCAAATCTTATTTTTGCTGAGATGGTTGCCGAGCACTCGGCGGTGCCAATCTCGGCAATCTGTTTGCCGAGATTCGGCGAAAAAAACTTAGTGTGTAGAGAGTCCTACCGGAAGTACACTCCTGGGACCAAGTTTCAGATGCATCTCATGCCAGAAAGCAGCCCCAGCATTGTGTTCTTGCGTTGGCCTACCATTTCAAGTTGTTAAAGATTTAAGAATTATTATAAAATACCAGATTCATAGACGACTCGCCAAAACATTGCCCCAGGGAACACTTATTTCCGGTGCAAAAACAGGTTCAAACATGGACTTCCGGCTTGACAACTACTCTTACATGAAGTACAACTCTTCCCATCCATCATAGTGAAAACCGCTTATTTTTATATTTTACAGATCCTGAGTTTCAGACGATTAAAAAAAAGAAGTTTGTCCTGGGGCCTTGAGGGTTAATAAAACAGAACACTGTCTTCAGCAAAGTTGTTGCAAATTGACTCCTCTATTTAGGAAAAATAAAAGTATTTGTATTCAAGACAACCTAGAACATCCTGAACACCATGAAGTTTTGAACATCGAAATAATGGACATAGTAGTTGTTCTAAAAGCTGAATTTGGATATGAGTTACGTTCATATGTAGTTATTTAACCTGCGTTTAGAACAGTGGTTATCAGATCATGCACCGCGGTGCACTTGGTGCACCGCGAAGCCATGACAAGTGCACCGCAACACTTCAGAAAAGTCTAGCATATTTAGGTTTACATTTAAATTCATTACCTATTTCATGAAAAATAACACAAGTTTACAAAATAAAATGAAAGTCGTGAACTTCTGTCAACGACCAAAATTTTTGAAGCACAATTTAGTGCTGATTTCGAAACCGACCTTCAAAAAATTTAAAGTAGAACAGTTTTTGAGTTTTAGCTCAATATCGAGTTTTACAACTTTTCAAAATATGTAATTTACTAAAATTCAAATATATTGCGTTTTGTTCAACCAATTTTGAATCTTTTTCCATAAATTGAAAGCTGAATACAATACAATTCGATCTTCTGAATACAGGTTTTGCGTCAGATTGATGAAATTCAAGATATTGACGATTTTTAGGGACAATCTTCTTAAATTTTAGCAAAATTCCCAAAAATTTTTGAAGAAATGTATTTTTTTAATAAGAACAAATCAACTTAAAAATTCTCTCTCGACGTTTATTTGACATATCATATGTAGGCGAGTTACAGTAAAAATTTCAGCTCAATCGGAGCATTGGTTACGAAGAATGACATGTTTGAAGTGAGCGACTTTGCTTAAAAATAGAACAAAAATCGATTTCAAATCATCAACCTTGTATGGAAAGTCGAAAAAAATTCCACTCTACTGTAATTTTTTTCTTTCGCGTTTTCGAACTCAGGGCATGATTCTACACCAAAAATGATCATCAGCTTACCGAGTTCAAAAATGCTGTAAACTAGTGTAATTCGACTTAATTAGAACAACTGAACTATTGTAAGGTGCTCCAAGGGATTGCGAGTAAAATGTACATTATTCCAGCCGGCAAGTTAACCTTGAGTCCAGTAAAAACCGTCCCAGATATTCGCGAAGAATCATGGAACAAGTCTGCCAAAACTCTTCTAATAAATATCATATTTTTCCAAGAAATCGAAATGGATGTTCAAAAGTACCTACCCTACTAGGCATATGCAATGTATCTTCAATGAATGCGCTAAAAAAATCTCAGAAGAAATCTTACTAATATTTCTGTGGCTTTGCTTAACCTTCCGCAACTCGCGCGGTTGACAACCTGCGTCAGCACCACGCCAATGCTGAGTAAAAAAAGCGAGATTTTTTCAACGTGTTGTACAAAATACAACAGCGCGATCACTGATTGTTGAAATCAGGTGATCTTGAAATCAGGTGAACACACCACTCCTTCCGATTTGACAAGATGGCCTGGAAGGAATTTATCAAAAAATTTGTCAGTTCTGAAAATAAAGCTGCCAAGTGTCTTGCTAGAATTTTTCAGAAATCCAGTAAATGTCTTGGAAAATCGTCTATCAAAAATTTTCTAGTATCGATTCCCTAAATTCAAACCTACCTGTCCAACGAACGTAAATTCTTGAATTTTGTCCTCAAATTAGCTCATAATTTGTAGAAAATCACGAGAATTGCGTTTCCGTCCATTTTCAATTTGATTCTGATCCTGAATTCTCCGCAAATTCCAGTTTTAGAGTTGTTGAAGAGGTAAAAAGTTAGGTTACGAGACGCTACTGCTAGAAATAATTCAGTAGTCTTGAAAGGACTTTACCGAGGTTCTTAAAACAAAATATCACTCATTTGGCTCAAGATTTCATTGAGCATTTATAAAGATCTTGGCTAAAACATTCTGAGCGAGAAATATTCCAAGTCAAATAACTGTGTCGCTTCACTATGCTCCGATAAGTGATCAAAAAACGTAAGACAGTGTCATAGTTGGTGAAGGAAAAACTAATGACAAGGGTATGCACTTTGGGATTGCTATGACAAATATGACAGCTTTTTGACGAATTTGGAATTGTTTCTTTTTTTTTTTTAACAATAATGAACATGTGCACCGCGGAGCAAATCATTTAAAAAAAGGGCACCGCTAGCCGAAATGTCTGAAAACCCCTGGTTTATAATATCTAAAGGGTTTTTATATTCTGGGATATTCCAGTCCTGTAGTAACATCCTTCAAATCTACAAGAATAATTTTACAAGTTTTTGCCATAAATAGTAACATTGCATAATCTACTGAGATCCGTGATGCTCTTGGAAACTACAATGTCATTTACAGACACTATAGGGATATTCCAGGTCAGCCAAACTACCCTGGAGTTCAGAAATCCAGGTCTTTATTCGTAACAGTATCCATACAAATATGTTATAGAGGTGTTGCGGGGGGTGTTGGGGGTAAGACGGACATGCTTAAGACATACTCTATTTTGACAGTGTAAACAATGAGATAATTAAAATTTGACCTCCAAACTATTTACTTCAACTAAGATACTTTACAGTCTGCAAGTCGATTTTGCAATAAAATTGGGTTTTCCATGACTTTTGAGATAATTAAAAAGTGATCTCCAAATGTATGTTTTTGAACAGTGTGGGTAAGACTGTAGGGTGGGTACGATGGACACGTTTGGAAAATTAGCTAATAAGCAATTAATTGTGTTAAATGATGTTCATGGCCGTTTATATTCGGTAGATCAATCATAGTAGAATCTAAATTTGACTTTGAATCTTCTAGCGAAACGTGTTTTTTGCAAATTAAAGTCCATTTTGTAAATTGGAAACTTCCATACACTGGTATACGCCTAACAGTATGCAATGCTCAGGAAATTTAACGAAGTGCAAACTGTTCCAACAACAAAAGTTCTAATAATGATTTTTTAAACAAAATTTAAATATAAATTGCTTTACACGGCTTCCACAATCATTTTTGTACTCCATAGATTTCAATCTGTGAGCAATGTGTGGGTTTTAATGTGTTTCTCATGGCACTATCAAAGTAACCCCAACACTGTCCGTCTTACCCACCCTCAAGGCGGACCGTCTTACCCCCACGCAACGCAAAATATTTATTCCACCACCGTTATCCATAAGCCATGAAATTTACCTGAATTTTGTTGTGCACGGAACAGTTTAAAACAACTGGGAAACTCAAAATAAAATGCAAAAACTTTTAATGTTAAAAAAGCTTATATATTGCCACCTCAAAATTAGATCCCATCATAAAAGCGTGTAGCCAGGTAAATAGGGTATCGCGCCACTTGGGCGGTGGCTTCTATATTCGTCTGTTTTCCACTATAACTCAGTCAATTTTGAACCAATTGACTTGAAATGTTGTACACGGGTAGATACTATACCTATCTCACCGCATTCCAAAAATTGTGTCAATTGGTTCAAATTTGACTGAGTTATAGCGGAAAACAGACGAAAATAGAAGCCACCGCCCAAGTGGCGCGATTCCCTAATTGTTTATTTTTTGCACTTTTGACACATGTATTATCTCATGGAGTGGTTTAATAATCATCAACTGATAAGAAGATAGAGGTAATCGTAAAAGAAAGCCAAATTTCAGCTCTTAAGTGACAGAACTAGTCAGTGGTCCGTCTTACCCCCAAACCCCCTCCAACTGAGTAATGTTGCATAATCAACCGCGGTTACTGGACCAATCTGGCGGCTTTTCGGGCCCGTATGAAGTTGATCACCAATATTAACTTCTTTTCCCGATCAGCCTAGATAGCAATGTAGTGTCGGTAGCGGTTGGTTCAACCGGCTAAGAATAGCACTACGAACCGCCTGTTCCAGTGGTAGGAGTCCACTAATCAGGTGACCCCTATTTCAAGATGTTATGCGGCTTTACGCTTACCGCGCCTAGGAATGAATGGTTAGGGGGGTCTTATAAAAACCTAATTTCAAACGGAGCCTGTGGAGTACCACCCAGTAAACCACGCATCGTAAAACGATGTGCATACCATATCGCATATCCATTCATAATAAGTTAAAATCATATAAAATGTCATGCCTTGCGGAGGATTTGTAAAAAAAATATTGTATATAAATCACTCTTGAGATTCGTTTACGACTATTTGAACTATAAGCAAAACAAGTTGAAAATAACGCAATTCAGACTCGCTCCATATTACATATCGATCGACACATCATTTATCGCGACAGAATAGCGTCAAACGTAATCACAAGACACAATGTACACTTTCCCCACAACAGTCACCTTTGACGATGGCTAATTAACAAAAATAAACCCCACGAAAACACAAATGTAGAGCACAATAGGGCAATAGATTACATACCTTAATTCTATCCGAATTTGTCATCTGGGCCATGCAATTACAATATGCACTAACATACCTTGTTGCCTAAAATTCTAACATAAACGTCTAGCTACTAAGGGCCGATTTCTTCACCTCGCACAGTGGCGGGCCTCCATACAAAAGTCGGACAAAACCTCAAATGTTAACCGAAATTGCTAAAATTCACAGGTTATGATGATTTTAGTTCCCTAAATCTAATTCTGATATGATACTTTTCATATATTTTGATTTTACTATATTAGGGTGGTTCAAAATTTTGAAATCTGCTGATTATGGAAAGCATGTGAAAAATAATCAATAATAAGCTATCACGATGTGCTTTTTGAACGTAGATTTTGATTTGCCTTTTAATTCGGGGGTTCCTCAATCATGTATTGGTATTGTAATAAACTATAATTTTGTATTTGTTGCTGTTAGGGTGGTCCAAAATCTTCAAAACTACATAAATCATAAGAAAAAATCGTTTACCCACGTTTTTTTTTTTCAATGGATCAATTCAGATACATACCAATGTTGGCTGACAAGACGTGGTCTATTCTCAGGGACTGCCCCTAGACCACGTGACATTCTACGGTGAGTACACGGAGGTGTGTTAATTCAATCGTTATGGGATCAGATAGTCTAATATAGTGAACTGCGTAAAATTTGAACTCCTTTTTATCAATCTCGTTTCAACAACTTCATATATGCTCTTCCGAGCTTGGGTTGTAAGGTACACTGATCTCTGCTATCACTAGTCGAAGCAACCAAAACAATCCTATCTATAAAGAATTGGTAATTCATATTCGCAATATTGAAGAAAGTTTTTGATAAATGATCATCAGAGATCGGTATTCATATTAATGCACAACTGTTCATTTCAGCAAATATTTTCAAAATCTTTATCACTCTGTGTGTCGTTCAGTAGAAATGTGTTTAAAGAAAACGCATAAATAACATACAATAAAACTTCAAGTTTAAGAAAACAATATAAAAGGTTTCACTAAAAAGCGTAAAATGTTCGTTTCATAAAATTGCGGTTAAAATATTCAAAGATAGCCTTGATAATCGCGACGTTTACGCAGAAAAATATTCAACGTAGCGTTTTACGCCGTTCAGTGAATTCTTTTTATATTTTATAGATGATTGTTGCTTTGAACTGTAGCGATGTGCGTGTAGAAAAGAAACGCGTAGATGTCGACGAATTTGTGTCACTATATATTGAAACTTCGATAGAAGTTCATGAAAAGATTGCTTCCAAGGTTGTTGAGCAATTCTAACGACTCAGATGAATCGAAGAAACGACCAGTTCAAGAAAATCAATATGCAATGGTTTGTAGTTGTACATGTTTTTACGGTTGTTTTTGTCTTTCTTTTATTTTGAAGGTTAAAAGAGTTAGTTGTATCTGGTGAAGCAACATGTAGGTAGTGTCTAAGTTAATAAAGGCTTATTCATACTTTGTCATCACTCCTTTCCTCTCTAGATTATTGTTTTTAACTGGAGCACCCTCCTTCTTGTGTTTTTCTGTAGAAAAATAAAATAATATTAAAAAAATAATAATAAAAAAAATGTTAAAGGCCATTACGTTATCAGTCAAACCCCCCCCCCCCTGCTCCTACAACCATCTGACTTTGTGAAGGTCTCTTACATGAATGAAAATTACACTAAATTGTTAGTATTCTGAAGTCAATTTGAATTACGTTTAGATAAAATTTAAACTTCAAACAATATCACTTCCTCCACAACCATGCGGCTCCATTGTGACCTGATAGAAAAATATTTTTTTTTTCGCGCTTAGCGCAAAAATGCGCAAACAGTGACCTATATAGCCAAAAACTAGACAAAATTACACGTCAGATCCGGGATACGGCGTCGTTTTCTGATGTTTCCTAAACAAGTACTGGATCTCTTTTATACGAAGTTTTTCTCCAAAATTTCATAAAAGTAAATATGTTTGCATATTGTAAAAACATAATAATTTTGTGAATTATTTCCAAACAATCCCTGAAATGTAATGGTTATTTATACCCAAAAACACAAAAAATATTGTCACATTATTCAAATCTTCCTAACTTGTACAACGAACTCATGAAGGAAGCTTATAAAATAAAGACAATAAATACTAGTTTAGTAGCACATAAAACTTCAACTTTGAAAAAATATACAAGACTCAGTTTTCGACCAATTGGCTTGAAAATTTGGGGTTTTCTTAGTTGAAGTATCTATAATGGAAGAAAAATATTAGAAAAATAAAATATTGAAGTCGATTTTTGAGGTTTTGACCGGCTTCCGGCCACTGTGCCTCGGCTTAACTGGTAAGCCAGGCTTACCCATATAGTTAAACCTGGTTTAACGCTTAAGCCAGGGTGAAGAAATCGCCCCAAACAGTTTTCACTTCACTTAGCACACATTCCAAAAGTACACTGAACCTGCTCCATTCACTCAATCCACAACGGTGCTTCCAATCTCCGTCACAATCGTCCATAGCAGGAATAAATCACTGTTTTTGGAATCTTTACTGCTATCTCTAATCGATGGTGACGGTGTGCATCTGGTTGTAAGATTCTGCGGGTTGATACTTCGCGATATTTTCGTTAAGGACCGTTTCCAGATCTGCATCGCGCACCTCGGCGGCGTGTTATTCCAGTGGTCACATCTCACCTGTTGGTTTTCCCTGCATGCTGCTGCCCGGCCAATTGTTCAATTACCGGATTTCCACGGATTTCACAAAACTATGCTGTATATATCGCAATTCAAATTCGCCACAAGTTGTTCAAATTGACAGATCATAATATGGGATGGTTGAAGTAGGTCAGGATAGTTTCAGATGGAATCGCAATGACTTTGACAAAATTACCACATCATTAAGTATCAGCATTGTTGGAAAATCAACAAGGCAAGCAACAGGTTTAAGGCTTAAGTATATATTGGTTCAAATTCACTCTCTATTCAAGAATGATTAGCTGGTACGGTGGTATGGCATTGGATTAGGTATCTAAAGATTGTATGTTCGAGTCTGGGTGCTAATCTTTTTTTTATTTTTGTAGACATGGGACGTCGTGATGCTATTCATTAGAAATCGTTTTTTTTTATTTTCCTTTCTAACTTACGACATCGTATTATTTGTTAGGGGAAGTCGAGAAAAGTCGTCAGAGGTATGTATATGGCCTTCACTTTGGTACGTATATAGCAGTTTAGTGCACTTTTTACGATTGGATTGGTTTTTATATGGAGGTGTATAGATGAAATTATACAGACCAAAATGTTTACTGGGCAGGTCACCCTCCACAGTATTTGCCCTTACTGTGCTAACCGGAGCAATAGTGCGGTGGACCTTGTGTTTCTCCGAGACAATCAGCTACCCTTCTTCAATCTCATAGTTGAGGGTGAATAAAGGCGGGATTATGAAGATGTTATTAATAAGTTTAAATTTTAACCTATATGGTTTTGCATTACGCGTTTTACACAGTGTATTCTGTGCATCCTCGCCTTTGGCGCACTCACTTTATCTTGCCCAGTTTGGGTAGTGGCTACGGTTAGGATAGCTCAGATCAATCTTCAGCACAAAAGAACAGCAACGATCAATCTTTGTTGACTTATGCAAAATGGTACAGCCCAAGTGGCGTTAGTACAAGAACCTCACTTTCGTAAGAGGAATTTCTATCTAGGAAACCTTGTGAATCCGGTGTTTGCTACTTTCAGTACAAATGAAATGGCAAACTCACGTGTCATGCCTCGAGCATGTGTGCTTGTCAACAACGCAATCGTTGCTACACTCATCTCTGAACTAACTACTAGAGATGTATGTGCTATCACAATCGATGTATCTGTTGGAAACCTCAACAGGAAATACGTTTATTGTTTGGTTTATTTACCGCATGATAAACCATCCCCTACGGATGGTTTCAAGCAAGTCATTGCATATTGCACTTCAAAAGGCCTTCCGCTAATTGTTGGTAGTGATGCTGATGCTCACCATATAATCTGGGGCAACTCAGACATCAATTTGAGAGGCTCCAGTTTGATGGAATACTTAAGTAGTACAGATCTTGGATTACTTAACATAGGCAACTGCCCAACCTTCATGCTAGAGAGGAAGTGTTAGACATAACGCTTTGCTCTAGCAGAATAATAGTCACGAGCTGACCAATTGGCATGTGTCAGATAAAGAATCATTATCTGACCATCGCTCATTGGCGTAACTAGAGGGGGGCCTGGGGGGCCAAGCCCCCCCCCCCCCCCCAGGACTTTATGTGTATAGAAATTCTTAATGATAAACATAGATCTATAAAAGACATTGATTTGGCATAATATGCGTTTGAATTGATAGTTATTGGAGACTATTCTTAACTTGTCACATTTTACAAGATCATTGTCCAAAATGGACTATGTGATTGACTCTATTAGTTTGTTTGGAAATATGATACCAGAAATATGAATTATAATTACATATATATATAGCAATTCTTTGTACGACTTCTTTTTTAAATCGGCGAATAATGAAATCTTAAGTTTTCAAAGGAATTCTTTTTTGGGTATCCCAAAAAAATTCTGAAATTCTTAGCAGCATCACAGTATAATATTGTTAAATGCTTGGTTACATGCTTCCTTGTGGAATTCAAGTATCACGTGGAAAAAAAACTCTGTCAGAATTTGAAATGCAATACAGCAGAAGTTTTTGGAGCCCAGAGAAAATAGATGTCACATTATAAAAGGCCCATATAGCTGAAGCGTAAACGCGAGTGCATTCATTGAAACCATGCTGAAGGTGATTTCTAGTCGATAACTATATATTTCATTGACTTTCTTGGGAAACGAGTATTTGCGTGTCTATCAAAGAATGCATAAATTCAAATGTTCATTGAGGAAGTTATAATATTTTTCAACGTTCTCATTAAACTCTAAGCGATTCAGGCGTTATCCTAGTTTAGACGTTATGCCAAAAAGAAGAGAGGGTTGGATTGAGCAGCCTCAGCAAATTGATACCAACTACCTTTTATAACTAAACGTAACACGATGAAATTGGAAATAATAACATAATATTCTTGAAAAAGATTACTGCACTCTTCAGCATTCACGCTGTTGTATTTTGTACATTACGTTAAAAAAACCTCACCTATCCTATACAAATCAGTGTGGTGCTGGTAGCGGTGATCAATTTCTGGTTTTTCCATATGAACCTCCATACAAACTTCAGACGAGTTTAACACCGCCTAATTGTGAATGAGTTTAGCTGAAAATCAGAACGAACCGAAAGGGTGCCCATCGAACTTTTTGAGATGTAATTATTCCATATAAGCATGAGGTGTCCTAGTAAGAATCTCTGCAGGGAATCCATGGAGAAATTCTTGAAGAATTTCTTGGAAGTATTTTCGGAGAAAAATTCTGGAATTCCCCTGGAGGAATTCCTCGACAGTTCCTGGGAGAATTCCGAAAGAATCTTCTCTGGATGAATTCCTGAAGGATTACCTGGAGAAATGTCCGAAAGCGCTTCTAGCATGTAAATACTTATATATCTAAAGTTAGTTACAGTGACTGTGTAAGAATCACAGGATATATTTCCGAAAGAATCGCAGGACGACTTTATGAAGAAACTACTGTGCAGGATCTGCAGGGAGTATTCTTGAAGAAATTCATGGATGGATTCCTGAATAAATCTGTGGATGAACTCCTTAACGATTTCCCGGAGATAATTTTGAAAGAATACCTGGATGACTTCTTGGAGAATTTCCTTGCTACTGTAACCCTCTAAAATTATATTAAAAAATTCCAATACAAATCGCTGGAGCAGTTCTTCTAGAAATCCTTCAAGTAATTCAAAAACTCTTCAGCGAATCCTGGAAAAAAATCTTGGGTGATTTTCTGGAAAAGATGATTGACTGGTTACTGAAATTTTTGAACGAACCCCTGAATAAATTTTTGGAAAGATCCCGAGAGGAATTTCTGAAGGAATCACTACAGGAATTTCCGGAGTAACCCCTGAAGGAATTCTTGGAAAAATCCCTAGAGGAATTCCTGTAGGTATGTCTGAAGTACATACTGTAGGAATCCCTGGAGGAATTTCTGAAAGTATGCCTCGAGGAATCCCTGGATGAATCCCTGGAGGAATCCCTGGAGGAATCCTTAGAAACCGCATCAGGAGAAATCCCTAAAGCAATTCCTAGATATATCTCTGGAGGAAATCCAGGAGAATCTTCTAAACAAATCCCTAGTGGAACCCCTGGAAAAATTCCTGGATGAATTTCTGAAGGTATTATTGAAGGATTTCTTGGAGGCATCCTTCGAGAAATTCCTGGACGAATGCCTTGGACAATCTCTGGATAAATTCCTGGATGAATTCCTGATGAAACCTTTAGAGGAATTCTGGGAGGGACCCCTAGAAAAATTCCCGGAGCAATCCCTAGCAATCCCCGGAGGAATTCCCGGATGAATTCCTATAAAAATCCCTGGAAAAATTCCTGGATTAATCCGTGGAGGAATTTCCAAAGGAATTCCTGGAAGTATCTGGAAGAAACCTAGGAAGAATTCCAGGAGAAATTCCCTGTGGACTCCCTGGAGAAATTCCTGTATGAATTCCTGGGGCAAACCCTGGAAGATATCCTGAAGAAATCCATGGATGAATTCCTAGATGATTCCCTAGAGCAATTCTATGAGGACTCTCTGGAGAAATTTCAGAAGAATCCTTTTGAGAAATTCCAGAAGGAATCCTTAGAGATATTTCTACAGAAATTCTTGGAAGAATCCCTTTGGGAATTCTTGGAAAAAATCCCTGAAGATTTTTTTTTTTTGTAGGAACCTCAGAAGAAATGCCTTACGGAACTTCTGGACAAATCCCTGTCAGAAACCCAGGAAGAATTCCTGGATACATCCCTGGAGGAATTCTTGGGGAAATTCCTGGAGGAATTGCTGTAGGAATTTCCGAAGAAATTCCTGAATCAATACCTGAACGAATTCCTGGAGGCATTTCGAAAGGAATTCCTGGGCTAATTCTAAAAAAAAACCTCTTGAGGAATTCCTGGAGGAAACCTTAGAGAAATTTCTAGAGAAACTCTTGGAAAAATCCCTGGAGGAATCCCTGGAGTAATTTCTAGAGAATCCTCAGGAGGAGTGCCTGGAGGAACTTCTGGAAAAATTCCTGTCGGAAACCTAGGAAGAATTCCTGGAGACATCCCCAGAGAAATCATTGGAGAAACATCTATATAATTATTTCTGGAGCAATCCCTTTTGGGAGAATTTCTTGGATTAATTCCTGGAAGAATTTCCGGAGGGATCCCTGGAAAAAATTCTGAAGGAATTCTTGGAGGATTTTCTGCAGAAATTCCTGGATGAATTGTTGTAGGAATTTCTGAAAAAAAAAATCGCAGTGGAATTCCTGGACCAATTCCTGAAAAAAATCCTGGATGAATTCCTAGAGATATACCTGGTGTAATTCCTGAAGGAATTCTTGGTGGAATTTCTGGAGAAATTCCTTGAGTAATGCCTGGAGGAATATCTCAAATAATTCCAGGATAAATTCCAGGAGAAATTTCTGGGGTAATTCCTGAACGAATCCCTGGAGGATTTCCTGGAGGTTTCCTGAAGTAATCCTTGATAGAATTCCTAGAGGAATCGCAGGAGGAGTTCATGTAGGAGTCTTTTCTCGATCAGCCTAGATAGCTGTGTAGTGTCGGTAGCGATTGTCTCAATTGGCTAAGAATAACACTACGGACCGCCTGTTCCGGTGGTAAGAATCCACCAACAGGTGACCCCTAATTCATGGTGTGATGCGGCTTTATGCTTACCGTGCCTAGGAATGAATGGCTAGGGGGGTCTAATAAAAACCTAACCGCTAACGGAGCCTGTGGAGTACCAGGGCGCCCTCCACAGTATGTAGCCCTTACTGCGCTAACCGGAGCAATGGTGCAGTGGACCTTGTGTTTCTCCGAGACAATCAGCTGCCCTTCTTTAGTCTCACTTGAGGCTAAATAAGGGCGGGATTATGAAGATGTTGTTAATTAGTTTAAATTTTCACCTATATGGTTTCGGATTATGCGATTTACACAGTGTATTCTGTGTATCCTCGCCTTTGGCGTTTTCCAATCGATACCGATTTGGTTTTATTGTTGCTGTTCTTTGTTGTGCTGCTGTTGCGAAGAGTTTAATCTCACCTAGTTTGGGTAGTGGCTACGGTTAGGATAGCTCAGATCAATCTTCAGCATAAAAGAACAGCAACGATCAATCTTTGCAGACTTATGCAAAATGGTACAGCCCAAGTGGCCTTGGTACAAGAACCTTACTTTCGTAAGGGAAATTTCTATCTAGGAAACCTTGTGAACCCGGTGTTTGTCACTTTCAGTAAACATGCAATGGCAAACTCGCGTGTCATGTCTCGAGCCTGTGTGCTTGTCAACAACGCAATAGTTGCTACGCTCATCTCTGAACTAACCACCAGAGATGTATGTGCTATCACAATTGATGTATCTGTTGGAAACCTCAACAGGAAATACGTCTATTGTTCTGTGTATTTACCACATGATGAACCATCCCCTACGGATGCTTTCAAACAAGTCATCGCATACTGCACTTCAAAAGGCCTTCCGCTAATTGTTGGCAGTGATGCTAATGCTCACCATATCATCTGGGGCAGCTCAGACATTAACTTGAGAGGCTCCAGTTTGATGGAGTACTTAAGTAGTACAGATCTTGCATTACTTAACATAGGCAACCGCCCAACCTTCATGGTATCTGCTAGAGAGGAAGTGTTAGATATAACGCTTTGCTCTAGCAGAATTAGTCACGAGCTGACCAATTGGCATGTGTCAGATGAAGAATCTTTATCTGACCATCGCTATATCTTTTTTGAACATTTAAATGTTACTTCGCAAACATTGCGTTTCAGGAATCCTCGGTCAACAAACTGGGATCTTTATACTGATTTGGTTGCAGCCAAATTTCATGGATATTCACCATCCATTGACACTCCAAGTGATTTAGATGATGCCGTTGATACTACAACGACCTTCATCATGGAAGCTTTTGAAGAAGCATGCCCTCTACGGTCTGTCAAGATCACAAGAGGAACCCCTTGGTGGAACTCTGATCTGGCGAAACTCAGGAAACAATGTAGAAAGAGTTGGAACAGACGACGTTCGGCTGGTTCCTAGGCTTTCAGGTCGGCTCGCAAGGCCTACAGGAAAGCTCTCCGGTCTGCTGAACGATCCGGCTGGAAAAACCTTTGTACAAATGTTTCCAGCTTGAGTGAAGTCAGTCGGTTAAACAAAATCCTTGCGAAATCTAAGGATTTCCGGGTAAACGAACTTCGTTTGCCAAATGGCGATCTGACTTCCTCTGATGAGGAAGTTCTGGAATGCTTATTCAGCACACACTTCCCTGGATGTGTGGATATTACATCTTCGGATGATCCTGATGTCTTTTTTTGTAGTTATGATTCTTTAGCTTCGGCTCGGAGTATTGTAACTATAGAATCGATTGAGTGGGCTCTTAATAGCTTTGCTCCTTTCAAATCTCCTGGGGCAGATGGGATTTATCCTATTTTGCTTCAGAAGGGATTTGATTATTTCAAACATGTTTTGAAAAAACTACTTGTTTGCAGTTTTGCTACAGGGTATATTCCAGTGGGGTGACACGGCTGTCAAACTCGGTACATCGCCGCTTCACCCAACATCATTTTTGGTACGGCGCGTTTTGGTACCCACTTTCTGGTCGGTTTGCCCTAACTTGCTCCTGATTTTCGGGTGTTTGGCTCGTGTGTTGCAAGTGCTTATTTCAGAAATTACACATTTCAAACGAAATCGTTGTTTTTGATAATTGTTTCTCTTTCCTTATCACTTTGCACGATATTATGTGTAGCAGCGAAGCAGTGTCGATGTTTCCAGCGCATTTTTCCATGAATTAAGCAATCAAAACAAAAACATTGGACGCAATGTTGCATTGAATGCTGGGTAGATGATTCTGGCCCTTCGTCATCCCCCTGGTATATTCCCAAATCCTGGAGGGATATTACTGTAAAGTTTATTCCGAAAGTGGGTCGTGCGTCGTATGAAGAAGCAAAGAGTTTCAGACCTATCAGTTTGACCTCTTTTCTTCTGAAATGCTTAGAACGTATTGTGGATCATCATATCCGTGATGTTCATCTGGCCAACGTGCCTCTTCATGTGAACCAACATGCCTACCAATCTGGTAAGCCCACTGTGACTCTTTTACACAAGGTTGTTTACGATATCGAGAAAGCATTCGCTCAAAAGCAATCTTGTTTGGGTGTTTTCTTAGATATCGAGGGTGCCTTTGACAACGTGCCTTTCGATGCCATATTGGAAGCCGCACGGAGTCATGGTATATCTCCAATGATTTCCAATTGGATTCACCAAATGCTCAAAAACCGATATCTCTTCTCGACATTGCGTCTAGCAGGGATTAGGAAATTGAGTGTTTGTGGATGCCCCCAAGGGGGAGTCTTATCACCGCTTTTGTGGAATCTCGTAGCAGATACGCTATTGAGGCAACTCAATAATAGCGGTTTTGCTACTTATGGTTTTGCCGACGACTACCTAACATTGTTATGTAGTTGGTATGTGCATCAGCACCCTTTTCGACCTGATGCAAAACGCCCTTCAGGTAGTTGAGGGTTGGTGTCGCCAATATGGCCTTTCGGTTAATCCGAGTAAAACATCTATTGTTCTTTTCACGGAAAGGCGAAACCGTAATGGCGTTCGACCTTTGCGTCTCTTTGATTCTGAAATCGATGTGACTGAACAGGTAAAGTACGTTGGAGTCATTCTTGATTCCAAGCTTTCCTGGACACCTCACATTGAGTTCAGAATCAAGAAAGCTTGTATGGCCTTCGGGCAATGCCGGCGTACTTTTGGTACAACTTGGGGTCTAAAACCCAAGTATATCAAATGGATTTACACAACTGTGGTTCGGCCAATATTGGCTTATGGATGTCTTGTGTGGTGGCAAAAGGGTGAAGTGAGAACGGTCCAATCAAAATTAGGCCATCTCCAAAGGATGTGCTTAATGGCGATGTCTGGAGCGTTCTCTTCAACTCCTACGGCAGCGCTAGAAGTTCTCTTTGACGTTGCCCCACTACACATTCATCTCAAACAAGAAGCCCTTTCTTGCACTTACCGGTTACGGGTACTCGGTCTACTAGAGGAAACTCCTGTGAACCGCAGTTCAACACACACCTCGTTGTTTCCACTTTTGGTGAATTGGGACAAAATTGTCCTTGCTCCAAGTGATCTTACAATTGCTTGTAATTTTCCATATAGGACATTTTCCACGAAATTCCCTTCCCGGGAAGAGTGGACATCTGGTTATCTGGAAAGAAGTATTTCAGACGGCATCGTATGTTACACTGATGGCTCCCTTCTCGAAGGTCGAGCAGGTGCTGGTGTTTATTCTCGTGAGCTAAGGCTGTATCAGTCTTATTCACTTGGTAGACACTGTACCGTTTTTCAGGCCGAAATCTTTGCTCTTATGTGCGGAGTGCAATCAGCACTTCAGCATCACGTAATGGGCAAAGTAATATACTTCTGTTCAGATAGCCAGGCTGCTATTAAAGCACTTGCTTCGGCCAACTCCAGGTCGAAGATAGTTATCGCTTGTCGAACTCAAATCGAGGAGCTGAATTCAGCAAACGCTGTTCACCTTCTATGGGTACCTGGTCATTCTTCCATCGCTGGAAATGAATTGGCTGATGAGTTAGCTCGCTCTGGAGCATCACATGACTTCATTGGCCCTGAGCCAGCTATTCCGATATCGAAGTGTTGGATTAAGCTCCAGATTCACACCTGGGCTGTCACTCAACACAGACAATATTGGAATAGTTTGGAGTCATGTCGTCAAACCAAATTGTATAGTGCTGAGCCATCTCTACGGGTGGCGAAGTATCTAACTAATCTGTCTAAGCAGAATTGCAGCATGCTGGTCAAAGCATTGACTGGCCACTGCCGACTCAGCTATCACATGGCGAATATTCAGCAAGCTGATTCATTTGCCTGTGATAGCTGTGAATCCGATTATGGAACTTCGTATCATTTGATATGTAACTGTCCAGTTTTCGCGCAACTGCGTTTCCGAGTACTCGAAAAACACTTATTAAGTGAAACTGACTTCAGAAACCTGAATCTTCAGGATATTCTGTTGTTCTTAACCCGCTGTGGTAAAGAGCTATAGGCTCTCTTTCGCTTTATGCGTTATTACAGTGCCCTTTTCAGGGCGCTGTTTGAACCCATTGTGGTACGCTTGTGCGTTAGTACCCTCTTCCAGGGTATTTTTCCTATTTCCCTACCTGTCCCTATCCCCATCCAAATCCTTTTTCCTTCCTTTTCCCTCAGGTAGATGATGAAATAGGCTGTTATTTTGGCGATGGCACAAATGTCCCAAATGGAGGATAACGTGCCTCTGGAGCCGGCCTTCTGATACCTGATACCTGAGGAATATCTCAAATAATTCCAGGATAAATTCCAGGAGAAATTTCTGGGGTAATTCCTGAACGAATCCCTGGAGGATTTCCTGGAGGTTTCCTGAAGTAATCCTTGATAGAATTCCTAGAGGAATCGCAGGAGGAGTTCATGTAGGAGTCCCTGGAGGAAGTCTTGGAGTAATTCCTGGATTCCGGCAGGAATTTCTGGGGAATTTCTGAAGGAAATTGCGGTAGTAATTTCTGTAGAAATTCCAGGAGGATCCCCAGGATCCATGTATGGAGGAATTTTTAAAGGAATTGCTGGGGTAATGCAGAAGAAACCTCTTGATGAGTTCCTGGAGGAATCTTCAGAGAAATTTCTAGAGAAATTCTTGAAGAATCCCTGTGGGAATTATTGAAAAAAAAACCCTGGAAGAATCCCTAAATCAATTTTTGGAGAAACCCCAGGAGGAATGCTCGGAGCAACTTCTGGACAGATTTCTGTCGGAAACCCAGGAGGAATTCCTGGAGGAACTTCTGGACAAAATCATGGCGGAATCTAAAAAAGAATTCATTTCTCCAGGAGAGGAATTCTTGGGGCAATTCCGTGGAACTATCCCTGGAAGAATTCCTGGAGGAATCCTTGAATCAATTCCTGGAGGAATCCCTGAAAGAGATTTGGAAGAAATTTCTGAAGAAATTCCTAGAGGAATTTCTAGATGAATATCTGGAGGAATTCCAGGAGGAATTTCCCGAGGAATTCCAGGAGGAATTGCAAGAGCAATTTCTGGAGGAATTCCAGGAGGAATTCTTGGAGGAATTTCTGAAGGAAATACTAGAAGAGGAATCATCGGATGAATTCCTGGAGGAATCTCTGGAAGAATCCTCAGAGGAACCCCTGAAGAATTCCTGGTGTATTACTGGGGCAACTGAGGCCCATATAGCCGAGGCGGTGAACGCACGGGTATTCAGCATGACCATGCTGAGGGTGACGGGTTCGATTCCCGGTCGGTCCAGGATCTTTTCGTTAAGGAAATTTCCTTGACTTCCTTGGGCATAGAGTATCTTCGTGCCTGCCACACGATATACACATACAAAATGGTCATTGGCAGAGGAAGCTCTCAGTTAATAACTGTGGAAGTGCTCATAGAACACTAAGCTGAGAAGCAGGCTTTGTCCCAGTGAGGACGTTACGCCAAGAAGAGTGAGAGAGAGTGAGTACTGGGGCAACTTTTGGAGGATCCACGAAAAAATTCCTGCAGGAATTGGCGGAATCTCTAGAGGAATCCCTGGAGGAGAAATTCCTGGTAAAAATTCCTGATGAATCCCTGGAAAATTTCCTGAAGAAATTTCTGAATTTACCTGAGGTAATTCCTGGAAGAATTCTTGGTAGAATTCCAGGAGGAGTTCACGGAGAAATGCTTGGATGAAATCCTAAAGGAATGCCTGGAGGAATACCTGGAATAATTCCTGATGAAATCCCTGAAGAAATTTCTAGAGGAATTTCAGGAGGAATTTATGCAGGAATCCTTGGAGGAATTCTTAGAGACTAACTCTGTGAGAAATTCCTGTGGGAGTTTCTTAAGGAATCCCTGGAGAATTCCAGAAGATATACAAAGTTCAATTTCTGAGAGAATTTCAGAAGGAGTTTCTGCGGAAATCACAGTATTGAAGAAATTGCTGAAATTCCTGAGGAAATACTGAAATCCTGGATTAATTACTGGAGGAGTTTCTGAAGAAATCCCAAAAAAAGTTGCAGGCATTTTTAAATTAATCCCGGAAGCTGTCCTGAAGAAATTATAGAAAAAAAATCGCGGGTGATTCCCTGCAGGAATTCTTGGAGAAATTTCTGAAGAAACCCCATGAGGAATTCCTTAGGGAATCTCAGGAAAGCTTTCTTAGCGAATTCCTGGAAGCATTTTTGTAGGAATTCCTGAAAAAAAAAATCTGAAGAAATCCGTGTCTGTAGTAATTTCTGGACGAATTATTGAAGGAATACTTGTATGGACCCTTTAAGAAATTTTTGGACAAATGTTTTAAGCAACTCCTGGATTATTTTTAAATAATCGCTGGTTTAATTTTGCGAAAGAATTTTTTAAATAAATTCCTGCAAAAATACTTCGAATCATTCCAGATGGAATTATTGGAGCAATCTCTAGCGGAACTCTGGAACGAAAATATATAGAGAAATCCCTGTAGATATCTCTGAAGAAATACCTTGGAGGATCTTCGGAGAAATTCCTGAAGGAAGCCTCAAAGAGGAGGAACCACTAAAGATATCCCAGGACAAATCCTCAAATATATGTCTGGGGTGAATTCTTAAAGGAATTGGGTTGTTTAGTGAAGAAAATATTGCTATTTTCTATAGCCCAATCGAAAGAGCTAATTTTTCTGAGAATAAAATGATTTTATTGGATTCCAATACTTTAGTTTTGATGGTTACATTAGCAAAACAGTTTTAATTTTCGTGGATAGAATGACAGTTCAATCGATAAAATGACAGTTCTACTCGAACAAAAAAACTTCGCCATACAAACTTTAAGTGCATTTTAAAAATAGTTCCCGGACTTTAAAAATTATGAAATTTTGGATTTCGACTAATTTCAGGGCGGAGAATCTGATTACGAAATAATCTGGATACTCCTAAAGAACCCAATTTGGGGAATCCATGATGGAATTGATGCAACAAGCTATGGAAAAAATCCTGGAGGAATTATTGACACTCATATAGTTTACGGAACGATGAACAAATCTAAAACAGTCATTTTGATTCCTCAAAACTGCAATGCCGATTTGCATATTACATATTGGGCGCCCATCCCGCTTAAATGTCATTACAAGTCAGGCCCCCCCTGGGCCCCCTCCAGAAAAAAATCCTAGCTACGCCAATACAGAACAATGTCTTCAGCAAAGTTGTTGCAAATTGAGTCCTCTGTTTAGGAAAATGAGAATATTTGTATTCGAGACAACCAAAAACATCCTGAACATCATGAAGTTTGACATAGCAGTTGTTCTAAAAGTAGAATTTGGATATGGGTTTCGTTCATATGTATTCATTTAACCTTCGTCAACAATATCTAAAGGTATTTTATATTCTGAGATGTTCTAGGTGTCCCAAACTGTCCTATAGTAATGTCCTTCAAATCTACCAGAATAATTTTAAATGTTTTCACCATAAATAGTAACATTGTATAATCTACTGGGATCCGTGAAGCTCTTGAAATCTACAATGTCATCTACAGACACTATAGGGATATTCCAGGTCAGCCAAACTTCCCTGGAGTTCAGAAATTCAGCCATATATGTTATACTGGACCAATCTGAAGTCTACTTGATATAAGAATAACTTCATGTGTTTTCGCCTTAAATAACAGCATTGCATAATCTGCTGGGATTCATGAAGCTCTTGAAAACTCAAATTGTCATTTACAGGCAGCTCCGTAATCACAATTGAAAGCAATTCCAAAACAATACAATCATGGTTTTCAATGGTACTGTTACATTAGAATCCTATGTTTTTCTATTTTTTTTTATCCGGGTTCCCCTTGCGTTCGTTGCTCAATATTTTAGCCCAGTTTCGTGTTCAAAAGGAATCGGTCAAGAAATTTCTTGACCGGTTCCTGGCAGAAACTTTCTACAGTGACTGCCATTTGAATTGTCATTTCTTTGCAACTACGTACTGGGATCGAAGAAAAACAGTTTCTTGGGCGATTCAGGCAAGGAATTTCTCATGCATCTAGATAGGCCAAAAAATTTCTTCTTATCTGCAAACAACCCTTACACACTAAGATTCTGATTTTCCAGCTCAGTAATTTTTTCGCTGAGTTCTGTATTTTTTCCATCTTTTTACTGAGTTCTCAACAGCAGATTTAACTCGGTACACTCGGTAATCAATGTCAATATTTACTGTTCATCAGTAACAATATTTACCGTTCGTCTGTAATTTTTGACAGTTCTGTTGCAGAGCTCGTTAATTTCAGAGTATTCAGTAAAAGGGATTACCGAGCGTACCGAGTTAAATCTGCTGCTGAGAACTCAGTAAAAAGATGGGGAAAATACCGAGCTGATCTTAGTGTGTAGGAAATATTTAATAGACCAGCAACACGGTAACTTTGGTTTTGCGTGTAGATTTTTACGAGCGTGGTTACCCAGTACGGAGGGTTAGCCTAACATTAGCCTAATGTGAGACTAACTGGCCAGCATGTTAGGCTAACTTTTTGTCTCACTTTTGGCTAATGTTAGTCTAAAATTAGACAGATATGACACACTTTTGTTAGACATGTTGCAAATTCGAAACATGTTTGTTAGTCTAACATTAGACTAACGTTAGACATGTTTTAGTATGGGCTGTTAGACGAATGTTAGGCATAGATTTTATGCTGCTTGTTTTCATTCCAGCTGTCATCCGAGCAAGAAGTGTGATTGTAGTAGTGAACTCTTATCGGCGTTCACTACTACAACCGCACTTCTGCCTCGAATGAAAGCTGGACGAAACATATTTGATAAAAAAAACTCGGAGCCCGTTTTAATTTTAATTTTAATTTTAATTTTAATTTTAATTTTAATTTTAATTTTAATTTAATTTTAATTTTAATTTTAATTTTAATTTTAATTTTAATTTTAATTTTAATTTTAATTTTAATTTTAATTTTAATTTTAATTTTAATTTTAATTTTAATTTTAATTTTAATTTTAATTTTTATTTTAATTTTAATTTTAATTTTAATTTTAATTTAATTTTAATTTTAATTTTAATTTTAATTTTAATTTTAATTTTAATTTTAATTTTAATTTTAATTTTAATTTTAATTTTAATTTTAATTTTAATTTTAATTTTAATTTTAATTTTAATTTTAATTTTAATTTTAATTTTAATTTTAATTTTAATTTTAATTTTAATTTTAATTTTAATTTTAATTTTAATTTTAATTTTAATTTTAATTTTAATTTTAATTTTAATTTTAATTTTAATTTTAATTTTAATTTTAATTTTAATTTTAATTTTAATTTTAATTTTAATTTTAATTTTAATTTTAATTTTAATTTTAATTTTAATTTTAATTTTAATTTTAATTTTAATTTTAATTTAATTTTAATTTTAATTTTAATTTTAATTTTAATTTTAATTTTAATTTTAATTTTAATTTTAATTTTAATTTTAATTTTAATTTTAATTTTAATTTTAATTTTAATTTTAATTTTAATTTTAATTTTAATTTTAATTTTAATTTTAATTTTAATTTTAATTTTAATTTTAATTTTAATTTTAATTTTAATTTTAATTTTAATTTTAATTTTAATTTTAATTTTAATTTTAATTTTAATTTTAATTTTAATTTTAATTTTAATTTTAATTTTAATTTTAATTTTAATTTTAATTTTAATTTAATTTTAATTTTAATTTGAATTTGAATTTGAATTTGAATTTGAATTTGAATTTGAATTTGAATTTGAATTTGAATTTGAATTTGAATTTGAATTTGAATTTGAATTTGAATTTGAATTTGAATTTGAATTTGAATTTGAATTTGAATTTGAATTTGAATTTGAATTTGAATTTGAATTTGAATTTGAATTTGAATTTGAATTTGAATTTGAATTTGAATTTGAATTTGAATTTGAATTTGAATTTGAATTTGAATTTGAATTTGAATTTGAATTTGAATTTGAATTTGAATTTGAATTTGAATTTGAATTTGAATTTGAATTTGAATTTGAATTTGAATTTGAATTTGAATTTGAATTTGAATTTGAATTTGAATTTGAATTTGAATTTGAATTTGAATTTGAATTTGAATTTGAATTTGAATTTGAATTTGAATTTGAATTTGAATTTGAATTTGAATTTGAATTTGAATTTGAATTTGAATTTGAATTTGAATTTGAATTTGAATTTGATTTGAATTTGAATTTGAATTTGAATTTGAATTTGAATTTGAATTTGAATTTGAATTTGAATTTGAATTTGAATTTGAATTTGAATTTGAATTTGAATTTGAATTTGATTTGAATTTGAATTTGAATTTGAATTTGAATTTGAATTTGAATTTGAATTTGAATTTGAATTTGAATTTGAATTTGAATTTGAATTTGAATTTGAATTTGAATTTGAATTTGTTGATTTGAATTTGAATTTGAATTTGAATTTGATTTGAATTTGAATTTGAATTTGAATTTGAATTTGAATTTGAATTTTAATTTTAATTTTAATTTTAATTTTAATTTTATTTTAATTTTAATTTTAATTTTAATTTTAATTTTAATTTTAATTTTAATTTTAATTTTAATTTTAATTATTTTAATTTTAATTTTAATTTTAATTTTAATTTTAATTTTAATTTTAATTTTAATTTTAATTTTAATTTTAATTA